>NW_026924783.1:0-24508 GCF_032062105.1 Saccostrea cuccullata
ATTGATCACGGCTTTTTCCCCACTAAACACATCTATATCCTTTTTGGATAAAAATTATTTAAAATATTTTATTTTCCCCTAATGTTTTTTCATTTGTTAATTTTTTTTATTATACATATGATGTCATGTTTGTACATATTTCATCAAAATTTTATTTTTGTCAATAAATATTCTTAAACACTAAGTACTGAATTTTTTTAAATTACGGTGATTATTGTATATATATATATATTTTGTAAATCTTTTTAAAAAAAAAACACGAAAACCTAAAAACTAAAGGTTTTCGTGTTTTTTTTTTAAAAAGTTTTACCTGTAAACTACCGAGCACTGTGGATTTTTTTTTTTTCAATATATATATATATATATATATATATATATATATATATATATATATATATATATATATATATATATATATATATTTTCAATGAATATTTGCTGAGAAATGAAAAAGAAATTGAAACCTCATTTCACTATGTGCATTTTCTAATACAACTACAAATAGATCATCCACTGCTGAAGTGCTTAAGTGAATAATTGGAATCCTTTTTTAAGGATCATTTTCCGCTTCAACAATGAACATTGATACAGGTATAAAAGGGGGTTCAATGGCTTGATTTCAAATGAAAAAAATTTAGTTTAATCTTGCAGTTACCCCCGTTTAAAAAAAAATGAGCAATTTGACAAATTACAACGAAGTTTCCAAGGTTTACGACGGTGGAAGAAAGGTTTTTGATGGCCACGTTCTCAAAAGTACGATGGAAAACTTCACAGGAAAGAAATTTCAGGAAAAAAGTATTTTTTGTTTACCCTTCCCCCTTTAAAAATGATTAATAAATAGATCTTTTTATATCTGTATGATTTCATCTACTTTTAGGAAATGGATATAATCGACATTGGCTCTGGAACAGGAAATTTTTCCAATATTTTATTAATTTACCGCAAGTCTGACATTACTGGATGCTAGTGAAGGAATGCTTAACAAGGCTCGAGCAAAAGTGAAAACGCCATCAAACAAGACTAGCTGACCTTCAAACAAGCAGTTCTTCCGGAAATACCGTCCCAAGACAATTCATTTGACCTGGTTATAACCACGTAAGTGCATTATTATTTTAATTTTCAGGCGCAAAGTATCGAGAGGGATGGGGGGGGATGTTTCCTCAAACAAAACTTTTTTTCTATTCAAAATAAACATGTAAAGGCTGCATGGTGACCTTTTTCCCTTACTTTTGTATTGTAGCAACCAAAATTGCCCCCCCCCCCAAAAATAAATGTATTTTTTTTATTTGCTAAGTTTATGTTTTGTTATTGCTAGAATAAACATTCTTTAATTATATTTATTTGGTAGGTCGTCATCTTTTGGAAAAAAAACCCATGGCGAGTCGTATCCAGTGTTCTTGACACTGAAGGAAGTTTACCGAATCCTCAAGCCAGGCGGAGTGCTGACCATTATAACGGATACACCAGAAAATTTGGAAGGAAATTGGTTTGTACATCTTGTACCAGGAGCCATGAAGAAATGGCATAAGCTGTTACCCACCCATAAGCAAATGAAAGACATGCTGAAAAACTCTGGATTTACTTTGAAATGGCTTTTAGATCATTAATGATGTCATACTTTCCTGTTATGGGGACTTGGGTGGCCTATTCATGAATCTTGGAGAAATTTGAATTCCTTTTGGGTGTCTACGGTGCAGAAATTCAGAACTGGTCAGAAAAATGACACAAATGAAAAAAAAGGACACTCTCCAAAAGTACTTCGAAACTCATCATAAAATTGATAGTACTGGAGCTTATGAAATTTTTGTTGTCAAAAAAGAACTGTAGGTGATGTTTAATAAAAAAAAAAAAATAAAAAAATGTTTTAATTTTAAATTGTCTTGGAGTTTGGACTTCACGCTCACTATTTATATTTTGTTTCATTGATAGTTTTTGTATCTACAAAGAAAATGAAATATATCTTACTTTATTTTGTCAACAAAAAAGCCAAATACATGTATTTAATTTTTAAAAGTTATGCTGACTTCAATAATCGATCGTTAATTCATTGCTAAGCAAGTGATAATGCATGAAGATTTTATTACCTATTGAGAAGCAAGCAATAATACAAGATTCAGATGGGTATTTTTACCTCCTAGTATTGAATTTCCTAAATTGTGCATGGCAAAGGCTGATTAAATTCAATAACAGTGCATGCACATGTGTTAGGTTAAGCTGAGAAATAAAAAACATAGGTGTGGATCGAACCGGTGGGGTGGGCGAGCTTAGTCCCCCACTTTTTTTTTTTTTTTTGGAAAAGATAGATATAAAAAAAGGCATTAAACGTTGGGCGTGGGTTTTTTTGTTTGGCATGTCGATAATTTCTCAGTTTTGATTTTTTTTCTTTTTCAATTACCACCCCCCCCTCCCCCTTTCATTTTTTTTTTTGACGCCAATATGAAACCAGTTATGACAGACTTTACAAACTCTTAAGAAAGTTTAGCAAAAATTTGATAATTAGCTAGATTGCTTCACATAATTTTGACATTGAGCCTATAAAGCGATTACTATGAAACGATGGTCTTATAGCAAGATGACAATGATGCAACGGTACGCCTACCTAGTGAAAGTTACTGAGAAATTCGAGATTAACGTATGCTATCTTAGTAAATCTACTAAATACCTAGTAAAACTACTTTTAAGGTTATGATTGTATAGACAGTAAATTTACTAGTCTTCTCAGTGACTTTCACTTGTTATTTTTTTTCAGTGTATCGCACCATCATCATTATACACCATTCTATATGTATATTGCAATGTCATTGCCCGTCATCGACTGTTGCTTCATCATCATCGAAACATCACTTCATTTTTTATCACATTATCTTACCATCTACCTTTTTGATCCCTGAACATCCTACTTCTCTTGATTTAAGCCCCCCAAAAAGGATTCCTCATAATTCTATGAAGAAAGCTAGCTAATTATCCAATTTTCACTAAACTTTCAATAAGAATATTTATCGTAAAGTTTGTCATTGCATTGTCGTCGGAAGCAATATTGAAAATTGGTTTGGGGGAGGGGGCTAATTGAAAGTGTATACCTATAGGGTTTGAGACAATTATTTTAATCAAGAAATTAAAAATAATAAAACTATTTACAATGTACGTATTACAGAGTACATTGAGGTTAATCCAATCGGGATATTAAAGTGTAATACCCTTCCGTCAAAATAAACAAACATGTTAATCAGATTAAGGACAATGTGAGCCACCAAGGGAGGCCCGCTCACTCCCCACAAGCGGAGTTGGGAGTGAAGCGGAATAAACTCTTGTCTTGCGAAGATGGGAGTGAGTATGCGATTTCTGCGTCCATGAAATAAAATCGGGTTTGGTATACATTAAAATCTCAACTGTGAAACTGTTTACAAAACATTTGGCAAAATTTGGTCTTACAATAAAAATGAAAATTCATCCTGGGAATCATCGTATCAAGCAACGGTTCGGAGTCCGCATAGAGTACATTTTGGGTTTGTGACGATGACTAGGAAAAGGGTCACTACTTTTTGCCGACTCCATTCAAGACCAAAGAGGCGTGTGCCACCAGGTATAATTAACTGATTAGATGTTTAATTATGAAATGTGTATCCTACACGATATAAGACTAACATGTTTTTTCTTCAATAATCCATTAAATAATATTATGAATGTTTGTCAATTCTACAGCCTACTGTTCTAAATATATTCCTTTAGGCCGGCTTAACCATTGACTTAAATTGTTTAAAGGTGTGTTTGGTTTTGATGATTCATCTGTGCATATCCAGATATCTGCATGCCATTCGCTACAGTAGTTACATGCAGTTATTAGTATCGACAGACAATTTTGGATACTAGTATAACTGCGTATATTAATTGTACATGTCAATAATATAGACACTCATAGACACTCCACATCTCAATTGTTAAAAAAATCATACATATAGTAGATGTATATTTTTAACCATGAAAGCATGGGGTTTGTCTATGATGTTATTGACATCCAGTATACATCTTATATCAGAAGGCTGGTAACAAATTTAAAGGTCAGAGATGGGCAATATACGATAATGCTTTATCCCTTACAACTCCTTTGCAAGGGATAATAATAAATAGGTATCAGTAGTTTAAATAAAATTATTCTACCTTAGCTACTGTTAAATCTTCAATTTATGGCACTTATATAAATGCTACTCTAAAGTGCCTGAGCGTAAGGTTTGTGATTGTTTTTTTTTTTGTTTTTTTTTTGTTTTTTTTTACAGATGTATATTAACTTTACCAAAGAATTAAGTACGGTAGTTATTATACGGAGGCCCACTATTTTCCGTAATATAATATACAGGTTTGTCAAAATTTTAAATCTATGTGCATGTACTAGATGATTGGTAGTTTTAGAATATGAGAAGCAAAATTTCCACACTATGTTATATATAGACGTACAGACCACGTTTAAGATCCGTTTTTTCCGGATATTGCTAGTTTTCCAACTATTTTCGACAGATATTTCTAAAATTGAAGTAGTGCACACTCCTCGAGCAAAATAAAACACGTATATTTCAAAACATTTTGATGAAAGACGGATGAATAACAGGGATAAGATTTTTGCTCGAGGAATGTGCAGTTTATTTTCTTTACAGAACTATTTCCGGTGGCGGTTTATTGAGAGATGTATTTTTATATGCCCCCCCTTCGAAGAAGGGAGGGCATATTGCTTTGCTGCTTTGTCGGTCGGTCGGTCGGTCGAGTTATGCCCCTGTCGGACTTCGGTCCACTATTTGCAGTTTCCGTTCATTTTCTTCGCAACCGTTGCACAAACTGAAATGAAATTTGGTATACAGATATATCACATGAATATCTAGGTCGAGTTCTGTGTTGGGTACGATTGCACCATTTTTGACAGAGTTATGCCCCTTGGACCTAGAAAAATTTCAATTATTTACAGTTTCCGCTCATTTTCTTTGGAGCCGTTGCACATACTGAAATGAAATTTGGTATACAGATATATCAAATTATTATCTAGGTCAAGTTCTGTTTTGGGTACGATCGCACCATTTTTGACAGAGTTATGCCCCTTGGACTTAGAAAAATTTTAATTATTTGCAGTTTCTGCTCATTTTCTTTAGAAAAGTTGCACATACTGAAATCAAATTTGGTATACAGATGTATCACATGAATATCTAAGTCAAGTTCTGTTTTGGGTACAATGGCACCATTTTTGACAGAGTTATGCCCCTTGGACTTAGAAAAATTTCTATTATTTGCAGTTTCTGCTCATTTTCTTTGGAGCTGTTGCACATACTGAAATCAAATTTGGTATACAGATATATCAAATTGATATCTAGGTCAAGTTCACTTTGGATACGATCACACCATTTTTGAAAGAGTAATGCCCCTTGGACTTAGAAAAATTTCAATTATTTGCAGTTTCCGCTCATTTTCTTTAGAACAGTTGCACATACTGAAATGAAATTTGGTATACAGATATATCACATGAATATCTAGGTCAAGTTGTATTTTGGGTACAATGGCACCATTTTTGACAGAGTTATGCCCTTGGACTTAGAAAAATTTCTATTATTTGCAGTTTCCGCTCATTTTCTTTGGAGCTGTTGCACATACTGAAATCAAATTTGGTATACAGATATATCAAATTAATATCTATTAATTTAAGTTCTATTTTGGATACTATCACACCATTTTTGAAAGAGTTATGCCCCTTGGAGTTTGAAAAAAATCCAATTATTTGCAGTTTTCGTTCATTTTCTTTGCACTCGTTGCACATACTGAGATGAAATTTAATATACAGATTTATCAGATGAATATCTAGGTCAAGTTCTGTTTTGGGTACGATGGTGCCATTTTTGACAGAGTTTTGCCCCTTGGACTTACAAAAAAAATCCAATTAGGGGAGGGGGGCATAAGTGTTTTACAAACATCTCTTGTTTATGTGAAATTAAATGACCATAGTTCATACAAAATGTTAATAAGTAAATAATCCATGCATCGGCAATATATTTATTTTTCATGTAAGTCTATTTGTCAAGAAAAATAGCATACAAACTTGAAAATACGAAAGAATAATAAGACAGATGACGATGGGCCCTGCGATGTGTAGGCCTAACCTGCATCTGATGAACATTTCCGATAAGGATCAAGAGCCAATAAAAATCAATTGATTAATCATATTAGCACAGAAGAAGAAAACGGGTTTATATTTTATGCCAAAGGTATAATTTTATTTAAGAAACAGAAAGTTCATATAGCTACCGTAAACAGATGTGAATAAACGTAATATTAACAAAGATGACGTCACAATAGATCCTGTTTGATTTTATGATTTTTTTTATTCAAAACACTTATAATATAAAATATAATTATAATCCTTTGCAAAATCTGTTAAAAGTAATCAATATTCATTCTGATGCCATATATTGTTGCATTCTTATATAAACACACATGTATATGTACGTTACGGATAAAGGATCACTTCATTATAAATAGAGATTTGACCTATAGGACCGGGCTTGGTTTTTTTCTCTACAAAAAGCCTGTCGATTTGCCCGTTCCGATTAATGACATTAGGCCGAATACATTTAACAATTTGTTTTTTACCTAAATCTTATTTCAGTGAGTAGAGGTAGAAGAACCCTTTTTATTGATTTTCTGAGTTTGTTATTTCCAAATGTAATAATTGATATTTGCCTTTACTTCTCATTGTGCATAAAAGTAATGTCTACTGTCTCTGAACAATGCTGAAATTCTATTCTTTATGTCTAGGCTATTTATCCGTGGATATAATAAAAAATGTCATTAATGTGCTCTCAAGAATATCTGTATCAAATAACACAGTGTGAGTTACTCTTGTCCTCGGAGAAAGTGTGCTTATACTGGGGTATGTAGCCTGACTGACAACTGTACATTTGATTGTTACGATTTGACATCTCTTTAGTTTTTCTTGTATCAAGAATGGGTATACGTAAACGATAGGTAGTTTAAGGAAAATAACACAAGTCTATTAAAAAAATTAAATTGTCTTTGAAAAGGCGAAATTTAAAACTTTAAAATTGTGGTGCCAGGTGGATTCGAACCCGCGACTTTAAAAAGAATCATTTCACGGAGTAAAATCAACTTATTTATCAACTGAGCTAGTCCGTCTATAAAGATGACAGGTCGAAATTTGAAGCAGATTTTCAAAATCAGGTTTCCTTATTTTTTGTAGGCTTTTTGGGAATTTCGAACCTAGGGCAGGGGTGCCCCTAAAAAAATCCTATCTTAAATTATTCCTTACATCATAACCTATCAAAATATCACAGTATTATTTAGGGGCAGGCCTGCCCTGAAGGACTTCTAGGCCAAAATTCATGCAAAAATCAACGCTTTAACGGACAAAATGGTGTTTCAGTCAACTTTGAAGGTTTATTGTAAAGTTGTAAATAATAAATTTTAGGTATAAAAATACAAATTTGGAAAATTTAGACATATGTACGGTAGAAAACAACAAATAAAGCTTAATTATTCAATGTCACTTTTTCCGGGAAATTGTTCTCCCCTAAAGGTCAATTCTTTTGTTGAAGCGAATACATCCTTTTAAAATATATCCTTCCCACAGTCAGATGGTTAATATAAAAAAAAAACGATACTCTGAAAACGTTGATCAATATTTAATTTCACGCTCTATATTTGTTGCTTATTGTGCCTCTACATAAACTTTTGAATGCACCAGTCTATATTTTTAGAGATGCTTATATTCCACGATGAATTAACAAAAAAGGCATATACTTAACCTGGTATTATTTTTATTAAATAAAGATTGCTAAATAAACTAAAAATGACTGTCATTAATTATCTGTCAGGGAACCTGAAACGTCAATAGACGACGGAGTTGGGAGCGACATACAAGTTCATAAGAAAATTCAAACACAAAACCCTGGGGGGGGGGGGGCAATTTGGATGAGGGGGGATCGTTGAAACAGTTATTGTAAAAAATAGGGGGGGATATTGCAAAGAAAAAATACTCAGTGTGGCGGCCCTTATAGATATACCGGAATTGTCACTCCTGATCAGTCTCAATTTTCATCCAATGTTTTTTGTGTCTGGGGAAAGAGCTGTAACACATTTCAGACATATAGTTCCCTTTGTCATTAAAAAAAAATAAACGTTTAACAAACTTTGTTCTCATTAATCCGTATTCATTTGTAAGTTTTCATCATCATCTTGTAAAGGTATATTTTCAAGTATATGTATTCCTTGTAAACGAGTGTTGTGCAAAAAAGTTATATTAAATTTAAATGCAATGTTCACAAAGTACTTTTATATTCGTTTAATTACGAAAGTCTTTGCTTTCAAGCCATAAACGGCGTGCAGACTTAAATGAAATTAAACAGATCTTTCTATTTGTTTTGTTACCTTATATAAATATCGGAATTCCTTTAAATTACACAATTTAAATCAATCGCGTTTCTATAGATACTCAGTATCACAGATTTAAAACAATAACCTATTTATTTCCGGCTTGGATAAAAAATATCAGACACAGTTTAAAAGTCAATCTAACCCACAGAAACTTGGGGATATTTAAAGGTTCAAATTCGTGAAAGAAAAAATTAATTTGAACGTAGATAGCAAATATCATCTTAATCTACACTTAATCTCGTAATTTTTTTAAGCTCAGATACGCCATATTTAGCTTTTAATTAAAATTTAGTTCGACTTCTCAATCAAATTAAAATGACAACTTGTTCGTGTGAAGTTATGTTTCTAATCAGAAATATACAAAAAGAGATTTCTAAATGTTATAACAGGCACGTAGCATCGTTTTTGAAAACAGGGGGGGGGGCTGCCAAAGAATTTTTTTACTCCCCTTGGAAAAGTTGACAAGCCAAAAAAAAAAGCATTGCCAAAACTCGAAATTCCTATTTCGTGGGGGGTGGGGGGTAGAGGCCAATTATTTTTCATGTGCCGAGTTCTTTCAGTACCAATTTATTGCATACAATACTACATATCCCTTACATCACTTTACCATAGTAAAAGCTTGGGGCCGACCAGCTTTTCAATAAACATTTTCAATAGTAAAAGTAATGTTGGGAAATAAAAGTGCCCGCCCCCCCTCGTTGCTACATGTACGTGCCTGTATAACTCTGAAAGAATCTATATCCCGCATTTTAATTTTAAAGCATTATTATGTCAATGGAACATAATTATTAATAATTATAATATATCGATGTTTTACCTCTCGCGAATTTTTCACTCATATGAAGACGCCATCATTTGCCATGAAGAGCAATCTGGTTTAAATCAAATTTCTTTTTCGCTCCGAAATTCTGATAGTCGCAAGGTGTACAGCAACTATCAGAATTTCGGAGCATAACAAAGATCTGAAATAAACATTGGACGCAGGTCGTTAAAAAGACAAATATATTTGCATTTAGTAAACATGATGGCAGTCTGCAATGGAAGAATGTGCATCACATGTGATCCAAGAAAAAAGGGGAGGTCGTGTTTTTTTTTTTTGGGGGGGGGGGGGTTACTAACCATGATTCAATAATGCTGAAAATCCTATCGTAAGGGTGGATTAATGATTTCAAGCGACTTGTCAGAAGAGAAATTTTCAATGTTAATTACTACCAAAAAAGACATCGTAGCTCCTTCGAATGTTTTTTGCATATCCTGATGTTCTTTTTTTGTTTGTTTGTAATTAAAGTTGAAAAAAAATATGTTCACGTATGCAAATGTATTCTCAAAAAGTAAAAGCCGAAAGTGAAAATTGTATTTTGGTAATTTATATACATGGTTTCAGTTAACTTCAAATTTAGATAGCCGTCTTTATCATAAGAACCATCATAATCATGCACGAACAATATCGTATGCAGTTAATTCATACATGTATAATGTATGTCCTTTTCTTTATTTTCTACAAACTTACACTGTATACACACTCACACACACACACAAAAAAACAAAAACAAATTGAATAAAAGAAAGATATATCGTTCATTCATTTAAGATTTAATCGTGATAAAAAAATTGGAATAATGGACTTCAAGCTAAAAATTATGTTCCATTGACTTTCTTGATGAATCGTTTTCTGAAAAAACTAGTAAAATCAATGACCAACAAAATTTCCAGTAAGGACAAATAATTTTTTAATTCAGCGAAATTTAAACTCTCCACATTTTAAGAATAGCTCACAAAGGAAACAGAAGAGTAAGCTATAGCTTTTTTCAGTTCAAAATTTATTCTTCTTTTACGCTGTATCGGGATTAAAACGTTCAAAATCCGATAACGTCAAGTTGACGTCATAACGTCATTGCGTAATTTTCTTACGAAAACTACTTATATTTGAAGAGCTCTCTTGGAGAAATGGTTTGAAATAATAACAAAAATTAAAATGACTTAGGAAGTGGTCACCCCAGACATGTTTCAAGAACAATTTAATTGTCCCCCGCTTGAAAAGTGGGGGATATTTTTTTTTTGTCCGTCCGTCCGTCCGTCTTTCTGTCTGTCTGTAACGCTTTCGTTTCCACACGATATCTCGAGAACCCTTTGAGCTTTTGCAATGAAATTTAGCATAGCAACTCCCTATGGACTAAAGAAGACCCCTATTGATTTTGAGGTCAAAAGGTCAAAGGTCAAGGTCATAAATAAGCAAATTCTGTCTTTTAAAACATTTTCGTTTCCACACGATATCTCTAGAACCATTTGAGCTATTGCAATGAAATTTTACATAACAAATCCCTGTGGCCTAATAAAGACCCCTATTGATTTTGAGGTCAAAAGGTCAAAGTTCAAGGTCGTAAATTTATACATTCTGTCTGTGTGTAACACTATCATTTCCGGGCGATATTTCAAGAAGATTTGAGCTTATGCAATGTAATTTTATACCAAAACTCCCTAGGACGTCTCTCGCCCCTCTCAAAGTGCCCCGCCCCGTTTGTTTTATTAGTATTTATAGTATTACATGTCGCTATTTTTAGCGCAGGGGCATGAGGAGAGTTATTGCGTATAAAACAGGTTCTCGGCGGACTTTATGTTCTTATTACATCTATTAGAACTGTTTAATAAAGGCTAAATAAATCAAACACCATGGATTGTGTAAAATTTTGAGAAAACCGAACATGAAAACATGAATATATACCTGTATGTAATATACCACATACCGTGTAAAGCGAATCCGTGGTCTAGTGGTTATGTCTCTCGCTTCGAAGGTGAGAGGTCCCGGGATCGAATCTCGGCCGATCTTCCCTTTTTTTTCTTTTTTTTTTTTAAATACTTTTTTTTTTTACTAAATGATAGTATTCAGCATGTGAAATGAAAAATTTATGAGGTTATAAAATTATCATTACTGTGTGATATATATTCCATATAAAAAATCTTCTATACACATAATAAAGAATAAGCAATCAAATCTTTATATGCATATTGACATACATGTATTTTATTTGCTTCAGTATACATGTATACATTTAATAATTCTACAAATTCAGTCAGGGGGAGCCGACTTTTTCCCTAAGCGGGGGACACGAATTCTCTGAATTAGCTTGTTAGAATTTGGGACTGGGCGGATTTTTGCTTATACCGTAATTTCTTCTTTAATTTCATTTGTATTTCAGCTAGAGAGAATGCAAAAGAGCATCCAGCAACGAATGTAGAGGAATCACCTGATTTTGGCAATCTCCCGATTGTCGTTTGGATTGGGGTGTTAGAATATTGTCACTTAAAGACAGATACAGTGCCTCTCTGGCGTGTTCAAACATCTACAATGCATTTAATCACCCCACACTATGGCAGAAAGTAACACTTCGGGGAAATTTGGGGAGAAGCAAATTTGTCCACTGTTTTCAAATTCCCAAAAGAAACTTTCAATTCGTTCGTAGATTTGCAAGAATGTTCCATGACGTTACCTTTTCAATTTGTGAGCCATTGCATATGAGCTTTGGAGAATGGAACACTGTTTTAGAAGAACACATCAAGGATTTTAAATTGGGTCATCTAACATTGGATGTAGGTGGTTTGAGAAACAAACCAAATGTATCAGAAATGAAAACTCGTACTGAAAATATGAAGCCTCTGGTAAACTTCGTTAGAAATCAGTCGCATTTAAAGAATCTTGTCGTAAACTCATGGCCAGTATTTGCTAATTTAAAATCCTTGCAGAATCCTGATGAAAATATATTCCAAGCTGCTATTGAAAATAACAACATTAAAGATCTGAGAAAACTAGGCTTGTTTGAATGCGATTCCACGGCTTGGTCTGGGCGTAGACCACATTTAATTTCATCAGATTTGACTTTGAAATTGGTGGATCATTTCAAGAACTTGACTCATTTAGCTTTAAGATCGCCTATGATTACTTCAAATCTTATCTCAAGTCTCATGTAGGGGTAGAGAGAAGCTTCACCAATTACATGCAACAATAAATTTTATTCCTGAAGACGAATCCTTCAAATGCCTGTAGTGAATGAATCAATTTGGAAAGATTTCTCAAATTACAACTCGAACGTGAAAGTGAAAGTTTTGGTTTTGTCAAGAGTACCGCATTACAAACTAGAATGTTTCCTGAGACCTGCCTGTCCTCTCTATGGAATAAAGTTTAGAGAATATATCAGAAGTGACAAGGAATTTATCGCTTACCTGGCGGAATCTTTCAATTCGACACTGGCTACATTTGAATACAACGAAGAGGATGGAGATTTTGAAAGAGAACTAGTTATTCTTTGTAGAAAACTCAGACCAACTGTGTAGGTTAAAATATTGGGGCAAAATCAACTGTCAAAATGTTATACGTCTTGCGAAATTGAGGAAAGAGAACTGGGAGTCGTTCACTTGATTAGAAAGAAATTTATAAAAAGAATGTCGACAAGAGACCGGAAATTACCAATGACAGTGACCAAGTTATAGCGAAAAATAAGGACGGAGTGTATGTCCTTGTGGATCTCGTGAAATTTCACGAACAGGTTTCTATGTTAGACCATGAAGAAGAGAAACAGATAATGATTGAAAAAGTGTCAGAATATTTGTGTCGAGATTGGTTTCCTGATAATTTTTATCAATAGTCAATATACAAAGTTTACTGTGCGAGAGTTTACTCCCTAAAGGAAATAATTACTGTCCAGTGAATTGTCCAAAGTTTTATATTATAGTCCATTATATGTAGTAAATTCAATGAAGTTTAAGTTATTTAATAAGAAAAATTGACTTAGGCAACCTTCAGAAAATTGTTTGGGTGTCCTCAAATTTTAATTTCAAATCTTTGATTATAAATGTGCCAAATGTTTTATTTTTCCCAAACGAATATTTAACAAAAGAAGAGATTTGATAAACTTGTATAATTGTTGACAATTCATTGACATGGGAATACTCTTTGAAGCCAAAAACGAAGATCAATAAGAAATTAATATGTGGACTCAAAGAAAAAACTATCGTCTTATTATTGTAAAGGAAGCAAGAGTTCCAATACCTGTATGTTTTGTTATTTTTTTCTTCAAATAATACATGTACTTGCAACCGAATGAAAGACTCTCAATGGTCACTTCCCTTACTTGTATGTTAAAATTGTACTTCCTGCAAAGGAAGTCCAAATATCGATTTTCAGGGTATTTTTTCCTTTACTTGACAATGCTGTTGCAAAGTTGCAATAAGCATAGAGAAACGAATAAAATTTTGAGAGAAAAAAAGTTTACAGACCGTTTTCATCCCATATATTACTAGTATCTAGATCTCAGCCATGTGAAATATTTCTTCCAAAAAGGCATGAAAACAATCAAAGAAAAATTGTGCAATATAAGATACTAGTTGGATCCGGGCCACAATTAAAGGGTGAAGGTCAAATGGCTAAAACGTAGCACATGTAGGAAATTCATATGCCTCCCTTTCAATGATAAAAATAGAAATAGCTCACATGTTTTAGATACTTTTGGGGTATAGAATAAAAGTAGAGTGTCTAAAGTTTACAATGATATGCAGCAAGGTGCATTTCAAGCAAAAATTATGCCTAGAAATATGAATTGAAAAGAGCATTCATTTGGTTTGTTTTTGCCAAGCGAGAGCTATCCCGAGGTCATGACGTCAGAAGTTTATTAATAACCAGGGAATTCCACATTCAACACCCCTATTTCTGGATGTGAATATTGATCTGACACATTGCTCTATCATGTGGTCAAAGATATTTTGGAAATGAAGACTTTTAAAAAAGTTACAAAGAAAATAAAACACATGTTTTTACTATATAAGTCTATATGTAAGCTAATTGCGGTCCGGGTCCTTATGATGGGGTGTTTGAGGGATTCCCCTGAATTTATTTTTAAAGATATTACAATGAAATTTTGACAGGAGGTGGGTTATGCATTTTGAAATAGTTTCATGAAAATTTAAAAAAAATATTTAAGCATTTTAAAATTCATTTTTATAAAAATTTAAATTTTTTGAGTGATTGAAAAAAAAATTAAATTATGCATCCCAGAATGCAATATTTCAGGGGAATTGATATGTCGGTGAAAAAGGTCACATTAGTGCATTCATTGACCAGTCAAATAGTTCCTTTTTAAAAATAGAAAAACTGTTTTGTAATGTGTATTTGCATGTGTATTCTTAATAAGGGGTCCCTTTGAAGTCATAGATGAAAGACGAGGTGTTTATTGGAAATGACAGACAAGCTATCCATTGATTTCCCCCACCCAAAATAAGGCGCAATAAGGTGGTGATTGGGCCAATCTAGATAACATGTGCATGGATTTATTTGCAGGAAACCGCACGTGGAAATGGGATTCAGGCTTTGCCCGACTAATAATGCCACATGCAGGCAGAGGTTGTGTATTGGAGTTTATAATTTCAGGTAAGTGGAAATTATGTTGTGTAAAAATATGTACTTTTCACTAAAGTAGAAATGGGGGTTGATGGGTTTGTCATTTCAAGGAAGATGGGGGGGGGTATAGTTTGTAGTTTTTGACAAAAATATCATCAGTAAGTAAGTAAGTATGTATGTATGTATGGATGCATGTATGTACATGTGTGCGTATGTGTATGATGTGTCTTATGTATTTATGTGGAAGTTTGGGGGTTGTGGCCTGGTGTTAATTTTTACACGTTTCTTATACGACTTTGTATAGTAGGTATCTTTTGAATAATTTGGTTGGCCCTGAGAAGGGCCGTTTTGTCTTCGTCTTGGCAACTCATGTCTGGTAGTAGGTGTGATCCTCTGGATTGTCTCCCTTGGACTGTAGGTAGGTGGGTTTGGGATCAAGTTGCCCTTTGTTGTAGGTGCATCTGGGTTTGGTCTTTCCTTTTCTAGCTGCTGCATGTTGTTTTATTAGCGTAGCTTTTCTCTGCATTTCTCGCCTTTTAACTGCTTTTCTCTTTCTGTATTCTCTGCGATAGGCATATTCCTGGTCAATGCTTTTTAGGTACTGATGTGTGTGGCCGGACAGTGGCAATGTAATCTCTGCTGCTTTCATGGATGTTGCTAGTCCTGGACTGTTGTTTTGTCTTAAAATCTCAGCTGAGAGGATTCCTTCAGCATTTCTTGAATAGTTGGTGTGCTTGGGTTGAAAATTTCGCTGACTGCTCTGTTAAGACCCTCACATTTCTGAGTTAACATGTTGAGTTCATTTCCTCAATGGCACTTTGGCTAAGTCGCATCTCAAGAATGACTTTTAACAAGTGCTTGTCATTTTCATTCAGGTGCAGGGATGTCAGTTTGTTCGGGGCGAGGATATAAGACTGATTCCACCAGTTGTGTCTGTCTCCACCTTCACACACCACTGAATTCCTTCGACATTTTGAACAGTCTCCTGAGTAGCAGAGGATGGTACTTTCTACGACAAGAGGAAGTTTACTACAGATGATGTTGATGTCTCCAGTGTAGGTATCCATGAGTTTCTTATAGACTAAGCTGCACCGGGCCTTTACATCTTGTGCAAAAACTTTTCTCATGTCGTCTAACCTCGTTCTTGTTTTGCAGGGAAACATCTGGGGCTGAAGTGGGCACTGCGACACTGCCGGAACTGGGCTCTGCTGACATGGGTTGGGTCGGCCAGTCGAGTGATTTGCCAGTCTGGATGAAAAATACGCATGGCACTTGGGAATCCCTGGGCTGACCGGGCATCACCGTCTGTTGTGGCGTGCTTCACCTTGAACCCGTCCGCTGCCAGATCTCACCTATGGATTTAGCCATCTCGTACTCTGAAAGAGGTGAGAACATTTCAATATTAGCTGTGCAGTCTTAGTGACCACCCGGACAATGAACATCATAACCATTACCTTGAAGCTCCAGTCCAGCAAAGTTTGTTCCGCATTGCTACGCCAATTATATACTGTTTGTTGGTGTTGGTCTCGCATGCAATGGCGTAAGCTTGTGATGCATTGTAGCCTGGCTTTTTGCTGCTACCGAAGGTTATGGAGTTGTAGCGTCCATCTATGGCAATGTCCAGTTCCTCTGGATGTTCTTGACCTTTGACCTGGTTGATGGCCTTAACCATTTGTGTCTTTCTCACCCATGTCTTTTTTATTCAGGGCTAGAGTGGCTGTGTTGACCTGGTTGCTGGCCCTTTGCATGGAACTGCGGTTAGGAGGTGGAATGTCCAAGGCAGCTACCATTTCCCGACTGCGTCGATTCCCCATGGAGGTGTTCTGCAGGGCTAATTGAAAGTTCCAGTTGATACTGGCAGGATTAGGGCCTGGTTTGTTAAAGGAAGGAATTTCAGTGTATAATTTATAGTAATTTGTCTGAAAATTACATACCGTACACATTAGTCTCTTCTGCCATCCAAACCCCCATTTCCTCTGTCCTGAGTATTCCCACACTGGAAAATTACAGTGCTTGGCCTGGTCAAAGTGGCATTTGGCTGCATCATTAAACATTTCCAAGACCAATGTTATGTCAACAATGCGGTTTTCCTCAAACTCATAAGGACGTCTCTTCATTTTTTAGCTCCTGGCATGGCTCAGGTCTGGGACGAAGGATCGGTGTCCTTGAGATGTGTTCCTGGCCTTCAGCAAGGGGATGTGCTGTCTCGGTCTCTGGGGATCCCTGGATGTTTGACGCTGAACTTGAAGCTCCTGCGGCGTTTGACGTAGCCTGATGAGCCTTAATATAATGAGTGTTCCCTTTTTAAATCCAAAATTAAGATTTTTTCTTCTTTTATGGTCACCTTTCATTGTTTTCATGTGTAGTGAAGAGTGGATTTGAAAGCAAGATTGAATTATGACAATGTTTATTTGGACACTTTTTTAGTGGTTTTTACTGCAATATATTCCTTTGACAATCACCTGTCAAAACAGACTCCCATAGGGTATTAAGATTACCTATACAAAGACTCTTAGCCAATCAGCTGCACATGGCCCCTCTTCACAGTCAGGAAAAAGGATATGGGGGTGGGCTTAAAAAATCTGTTTATTTTGAATGTTATGTACACTTTTATCAGTAATGTGATACATCATTTGATTTATGAATAAATGTATGAAAATGTTTACCCCCTATTGTCACTCTCAGATTTTCATGATAGATTTTATATTTCTTAATTTAAGAAAATTTTATGAAAATGCAGGGTAAGAATCATCAAATTACCTAGAAATCTAAAAATCTTGTATTTTACATATTTAAGAGTGTGTGTGTGTTTAAGAGGTATCAACAACTTACTTGTAATAATTAGTTCCTTTTTATTGTCTAACAGTTTTTACATATTTCAATTTTAAAATTTCATACTTGCCATTTTTTGCCATTTTCTTTCCTGTATTGCCTTAGTATACACAATATGTAATTGTACATGTAGATATCAACCAATTTCAATCAAACTTGGTATATTAGTTAAGTAGTATCTAAGGATTTCAAATATGGCCTTAAAATTTTTTAATGAATTTTATGCCTCCATATAGGATCCGGGCCACAATTAAAGGGTGAAGGTCAAATGGCTAAAACGTAGCACATGTAGGAAATTCATATGCCTCCCTTTCAATGATAAAAATAGAAATAGCTCACATGTTTTAGATACTTTTGGGGTATAGAATAAAAGTAGAGTATAAAAGTTTACAATGATATGCAGCAAGGTGCATTTCAAGCAAAAATTATGCCTAGAAATATGAATTGAAAAGAGCATTCATTTGGTTTGTTTACACTGTTTTTGCCAAGCGAGAGCTATCCCGAGGTCATGACGTTCAGAAGTTTATTAATAACCAGGAATTCCACATTCAACACCCCTATTTCTGGATGTGAATATTGATCTGACACATTGCTCTATCATGTGGTCAAAGATATTTTGGAAATGAAGATTTTTAAAAAAGTTACAAAGAAAAGAAAACACATGCTTTTACTATATAAGTCGATATATGTAAGCTAATTGTGGTCCGGGTCCTTAAGTTACAGCGGCGGATCATAATATTATAAACAAAATGGCGTCGTCGCGTTATTAGCAACATACGATTTCTGCATTATAAACAGATTTGTATAAATAAAACTTACCTAATATTTTGTGGCATCCCCTTTTATCTTATAATCCTGAACATTGATTGTGGAAGAGATCTGTAAAGGTTCCGTATATAATGAATGGGGATGGTGGTCCATATTCACCGAATTTCTTGTTCTAGATCCGCTGCGTTGGTAATTCTGTTTGAACATTTTCTAAGCTGATTTTTCAACAAAAGCCAACAGTTTTCAATTATGTTAGCATCCGGAGATTGGGCAGGCCACAGCATTCCTCGAATATTATTTTCAGTTTTGTAATTTATAACCAATCCTTCCGCGATGCACTGGCTCATTGTCGTCTTGAAAAATAAAGTCATTCTGTGGAAAATGCTGGGCAACAACTGGCCACAGTTCATTATCAATTATTTCCCTGTATTTTTCAGCATTGATATTGCCATTGACAACTGTAGAGTACCTGGTCCATTCCAGCAGATACACCGCCAAATCATTAGACTAACCTTTGCACCACGAACGGGGCTAATGCATTGCGGCATCCGCTTCCTCTCCGGGTCTCCGCCAGACATATACGCGATTATTTTCTCCAATAATCAAGTTACATTCATCAGAAAAAATAACACTATTCCAGTCACCATCAATTTCCAATTCCTTTTCCCCTAGCCCACTCGACTCGTTTCTTTATGTTCACATCTCGGATTCGCATGTTTTTTTCTTACAACTCGTCTGTGGTATTTATTCGGAACAAACATCTTTTTACAGTTACTCTTCTGAAACAATATTCCCCCGAAACTGGTTGAATCTGGCAGTGATATCTTTCAGAGGTTCTACACGATGTGTTTTTACTAACCTCAAAATTGACCGTTCGTCCTGAACATTAAGTTTTTTCTTCTTTCCCCTTCTAGGCTTATTCTCCACCGAACCCCGTTCCTGATATCGCTTTATCACAGCACAAACCGTACATCGGTTTAATCCTAGGCACTTTTCAATTTCTGATTGTTTTATTCAACTCTGAAAACTATTTACTATCCTTTGTTTTAACCTTGGTGATAAATCTTTTGCCTTTACCATTCTCTGTTTACATACAGAATGATGTACAGTCAATTCTCGAATTATCGCCATTCGATTCATCGCCATTTTCTAAATACCGCCATGATTTCCCGGGAACGTTTTTCCTGTTATATAAAATTCTCTTTATGACGCCAAATTCGCATACCGCCATCCGCCACCCTTTTTTCACAACAAATGTCCATTTTTAAGTGTCAATTATCTCGATATACCGCCACAGGTGCATGTGGTCAGTGAAGCGCGGCTAATTGGTTGACGGCTATCCCTGTTGTAAAGCATGCAAAGGCAGAAAAGGTACATGCAATTAAGTAATTAAACAAGAATTAAATAAACAATAATTTTAACATGAACTGTTATAACTCTGTTTCTGTTTAATAAATATCATTTAATCACAGCTTCGCCATGAAAGTACGCCGATAACGATATTATTTTGATGATCTCTATTTTAAACAATGCAAAGTTTGCTGAAAATATAGTTATAGGGTAAAAATTGTGAACTTTTCATTAACAATGACGCCATAAATTTATTCAAGAATTCATTTTACGTTCTATCGGCAATATATCACGACGACGACCCAGCATGGTTTTTTTTTTCAATACCAGACGTGCAGACTTACATGCATACACATGTACTTGTCTTTCATTTATAACTGCACTTTTTTTTTGGCGAAATTGTACAAAAAAAAAATTAACTTGAATTATTTTTAATCAGAAATATGTTTTTATGTATACATGTATACATGTAATAATAAGAATAGAAACGCTAAATGGTATTTCTAAGAACGGTAACTCTACTTCTTGTTTACTAAAATATGGGAAATTCGATTCATCGCCAAATTCGTTATACCGCCATGATTTCTAAATTACAAAAGGGGGGGTTTATCAGAATAAACTGTAATTTATTCATCACAATCATGATACGTATATTTTATTATAACATAATACGTCATTTAACCCAGTCATGTGCCTTTTTTATTTAAACATGCAAACTGAGAGGAGCTACATATAAATAAGAGTGAACGTTTCTTTACAACCGCAATTGGAACGCCATTTTGTTTATAATATTATGATCCGCCGCTGTATGTTATAAGAAGTTATTTTCATCAGTGTCTTTTGGGGGGCATCACATGGGTTTGCTGCTGTTTCCGGCCATGTGTACAAAGACCTTTAATACATGCGGGAAAAGGGTAACGAGAATGCTTTGAAGGATTGAAAATATTGAGAAAATGTCATTTTCTTACTTAAGGTGACATTTTTGTATTTTTTTTTAAACAACCCTCGTAATCAAAGGAACTATGTTTAGAAATGATTTCTCAGAAAAATAAATTGAAGATCCATTCCTTCTCATACTTTGCATTCATAATAATTTACATGTATTTCAAATAATTACTTTATATATGATCTTAATGAGCAAGGCACTTAATCAATCGGTGCTGGTGTGACAAGTCTACTGTTCTCTAGAATCCATCACTCTTATAGCTAGTGAGCTCTTTCAACATTACAATAAGGTAACACCTTGTATGTATCTCCACCAATAAATAAAAACACAACAAAAGTAGATTTTTTAAGTTAATTGGAAAAAAATCAACAAAAATTTACAATATTAAAAAAAGAACATTTATATATAATATGCCATTATAAAAATAATAAATAAAATAAATGGATAATGAAAGGGGGAAAATGTAAGCAAAACGTAATCAAAACTATTTACAGTGATTCTATATGAACTATGAAAGTGTAGTACATGTACCACCTACCTGTGTGACAATCTGTAGAAAATATGATGGAAATACACCCACCTAAAACCACGTCGTTAGGTACGTCACACGTCATAGGTCAGGTGCTCATTCACACAGGTAACAATGGAGGCTTACAAGCTCAAGGCGCCGAAATCCGTACCAAACACTGCAACTCAGTCTCCATTGGTGAAAACTGAAAACAATATGCAATTAAGAAAAGTTGCGAGAATAACAGAAATATCAAGAAGAATACATTTTAAAAGTGGTTAATATTACAAAATACTAGTATACATACCAAAGCAGTCTTCTGTCTCTTCGAAAACATGAAAGGTTGGTCTGGTCTCTTGCGTTTGCGATTGGACTGCTTCTGAAATTTATCAACATAAAATGTATAATAAAAACTATCACAAAGACACGTATTATTCTCTGTTATTTACTTTATCTGTTTTTAATAACGACTATTTTCCAATACCTCAGCTTCTATCGACTGTGCCTTTTGTGCAGATGCCCCCTTCTGCTTTGTCCTCCACCAATCTCTTACTCACCTTGTCATCTGTCACCTGAAAAAATAATTTTCTGACTTTTATTTTTTTTCTTTTCTCCTTTTAGGCACGTTTCAAAGAAACATAAAATAGCATCTCAATTGCTGACTCTCCATTACCTTGACTACACGTATCTCACAAACATTTTTAAAGGTTATTCTTACTGAAAATTTTTTTTAAACTTTGTTTATTGTAGTAAATGATACTACTTAGTGATACTTTTAATTACACCTACCCTGTCAGTGGCAGTTTCAGGCTCATCAGAGGAAGAGTCGACAGGGGTCTCAGCACGCGGAAAGGAACCGCCAATGAAGGGTTGTGTGGGTTCCACCTCAGCAGCCGGGGAGGGTTCCCATCAGACCCGGTGGTAACATCTGTCGGTTCCTCACGGAGCCCAGTGTCAACAGCGGGAGAGGATGGCTCAGTCTCCTGTAAAATAGGTAATAAAGTGTGATGTTCTGTGTGTGCTTACAAAAATGATACTTCATAGGCCATCTAACTTCAATAAAAGAGATGATAATGAACTATTTCTTTTCAAAACAAAGTAGATGTACAAAGCAAGTCAGTTGTTCGTATAGTTTAGCATAAGGATTGTGGATAAGCTTACATCAACAGCAGCCTTGGCCTGTAGCTCTACTGACTGCTATTGTAAGAAAATAAAAAAGAAGGATTTAGATTGTTATAAATTTGGTAACATATGACCGGGGAATATTTTCCTAACTTAAGCAGCCATTTTTTAAACTTTATAAACAAAGATCAAATAAAGAAATTAAAGACTGAATGAAAATCATATAACCCTCTTTCCAAAGAAGAATGAATCCCAATCCGAAATTTTAAAAGAAATGTGATATGGAAAAAATCTCTTTCATGATGACTTTGAGCGAAAAATATCAACATCTATTGAAATTTAAAAAAAACATATTTGTATTATATTTGGAATAATATCTAATGCAGTCCTAAGATTTATGATAAAAAAACAAATTTACCTTTGACATTTTACTCATTTTTCCACACTGCTGCCGGCATACCTGCTCTTTCTCTCTGATATATAGTGTTGCTGACCCAGGAGAACTCGGCGACTGCAGTTTGGACTCGTTTAGGTTCTACGGACAATTTACCCATAATTCCTCATGCTGCCTGCTCTTTTTCTCTGATCTATAGTGTTGCTGACTCAGGAGAACTCGGCGACTGCAGTTTGTACTTGTTTTGTTTCTAAGGACATTTTACCCATAATTCCTCACTGCTGCCTGCTCTTTTTCTCTGATCTATAGGTATCACACCGGTAATTGACCAATCAAAATGAACTTAGTCAAATGTAGGTCCATATATATAAAATTAATTTTCTTTTCTTTTGAGGCGTTTTCCTATTTTCTTCCAAGCCATTTTTACAACTTTGGTACCTGTGCCTAGTAAATTTTATGTACTTTGTGAATAAAGAAAGGTTTTTGACAGGAACTATTTTTTTCAGGGCATAGGAGGCTACTTCCTGTGATGCACTCGAGGTGTTTATAAACAAAGTGAAAACACGTGGATTTTAGGGTAGCCCTGTTTGCAGATGGAAAAAGTCCGAAAATGCCGTGTGGGTACCCTGTTTTTTTGGTGTCAGCTAATGTGACAGGTAATGTTTAACATCTCCTGCTAAATATTTTTTCATGTAAACACATACCTGATTTTTAATTATTTTTTATGCTATATAGATTTATATAGTGAAAACAATTACCGGTGTGATACCTTGAAGGTGATTATGAAAAATCATTTAAATCGTTATTAAAGACATTTTTCATATTTAAAAGGCATATTTCAACAGAATATGTGATTTTACTAACTTTTTGTTAGGAAACACACAATTTTAAAATTAGAATTAGAATTTACATTATTTTTCACAGATTTCTGTGTAAAAATTAACAATAGGTTATTTTTTACACTCACTTCTTTAAAATATGAGTAAAAAGGTAGCATTATGCATCTGAAATGTAGAAAGAAGTCAGAGAATGTTGTTTTTTCATTTTATATGACTTAACATTATTTGCATCAGCTGACCGCAGTCAATTATAGTATCTACAGACTTTGAAGTAAAGGGTGTTAAAGCTGATTTTTCAAGAATAGACTAATTCTAGGTTTGCAAATGAATTTTCAGCACAAGCGACAACTGCGATAAAATGTAAATAAGTAAAATATGTTCTCACAGAATATAATTTCTACAGATATATGCTTTATTTTAATTTATTCACACCTCCATTGATACATTGTTACTGCATTGGAAGAATAGAAATAATGAAATGAGTCAGATCTGTCTAATAAACTTCAAACATAAGCTACATAAGTAAAATTCTTTAAGAATTTTTCACAGGAAGGAAGGTTATGACCAAAATATCCTTAAATACTGTCAGAGTCTGCATGATAATACTTATTCTGAGTTCTAATCATGCATCATACATGTAGTGCAGAATGTCACTTAGCACCATGGCATGCCTCTTGTGGTTCTCAGGACTTTATTCATGCTTTTGCAGCTGACATTCATGTTTTCTCAGTTTGTGGAGACTGTTTTTTGTTATTTTTTTCATTTATATGTAGGTGTTGACTGTCACTTTTGATTTAAGTCTCAGTCAGTGATGCTTATATGAGCATATTATTAAGGATATCATTGTACTGAAATATTAATAAATTGTAAATTTAACTATGAAGAAATTTGGATATTTACAAATTAAAAAATAAAAACATAACAGCTAATAATACCT
>NW_026924784.1:0-24367 GCF_032062105.1 Saccostrea cuccullata
ACCATTTTAAAAATGGTTTAATTTTTAAGTACTTAAAAAGTATTTGTATGAATTATTTATTCACATGATATTTAGAAGAAAAGATAACTCCTCCTCACAGATATTTTTTTTTCTTACAACCACATACAACATTGTGAATTTCTGACTTAAGAAGCATCGCTTCATGATGATTTCTAACATGATTTTAATAGGTATGATACTAAGTATAATTTTCATATGAACCTTATTTATTAAATTTAATGTTGTGATGATAAATTGTTAATTTTTCTGTTCAATGTGTTTAATTTCTTCATATCATGATCTAACATAACATTCATTTCTGAAAAAATAAGCAGCGCTTCATAATTCAAACTATTTTCCATGTGGCTCTAATGTTATGGTTGTTTATGAAAATCAATATAACAAAATTTAAATTTTTTAAAGTGAAATCTTTAGCAGAGGGTTGGGACCCCTTAAACGACGACCAAGAATGTCCCAGACTTGCTCAATTGGAACAAATGACCAAAACATTTTTAAAATTTTCCAAATTTCAATTTTCAAATTACCAAAGAAATATATTTCGGATGAGACAAATACAAAGATTTATTCAAAGAAATATTAACAGAATTCAAACTATTCAAAACATGGTAGACTTTATGATGCCGTGCATTCTTACATGTTTTGTAATAAATTGGTGAAGAGTATACAAATTTATCTTTAACACAAGCATAGAAAGGAAAAGGAGGTGAAGAAAGCTTGCTCAGCTAGAACATAATCCCTCACCAGCTAGGACATAATCCCTCACTCCTCCATGGCACCTGATCCCACCTCTGATGCTTCGGAGGTCCGTGTTTGCTCTGCTCTTATTCTGTATATTTGTTTAATGGACGTTGTTCGTTATTTCCATACCCTCCACTCTCCAAAGGCAAATATGTCACAATAATTGCAATTTCTAGCATGCATCATTAGGAAAGTTTGTAGGGCCCCAAAAAGCACGGCATTTCAAAATGGATCAGCTTATCATAAGCGAACAAAAAACATGACGGCAAGACTTTGTATTATATATTACCGCCCATTGCTTCCCATCAATTCTGTTACATGGATGCGAGGACCATGGGTGCCTGATGTTCAACAGACCCTTTAGGACATCTGACACAGTAAAGATATGTATATTAGACTGGCAAGACATTAAAATGAATATGTAACATTTGCATTGCATAAAGCACTTAGACAGCGGAAGAAACAATGGAAACAAATCGTTTATGTTTAATGATTTAGAGGACCTCGTTGCAGATATAGAGATTTTTTTAAACATGTGTAAACTATCAACGTGTTATGCTCTTATTTGACATTTGTTTCAAAAACATGTTGGTTAAATCTTCAGTGGGTTTAAAAATCATACGCATTTACATTATTAATATGCTGCCTTCTGAGATGTCAGCTGACGTTGATAGTGGTAATAATTTTTTCGTCAAAATTTTCTATCATAAACATCCCTTTTCAAAAAAGTCTTACAAATCAAAAATGTTGCATTTTACTTTTTACAGTATTTCAATAAGACCTCAAATATAATAGGAAATATATATCATTGCCTTGAAATAATACTAATCGCAGTCTCTATTCTTTAAGGTAAATCACCTACAGATTCCGGAGCCTCTTTTGCTGAATTCACCAATGAGACAGAAGCTGTGACCAGCCATTCTCCATTAGGAAGTTCTCCAAGGAAGCAAGTGGAATCAAAGAGAGTATTGTGACCTTCTTCCTCAAGCGAACTGCACGAGTCTCTGCCCCAGGCTACTCGAAGGACAGCACCAAGCCATCGTGAGAGCTCTCCCGAGAACTCAGACATGGAGGCAGAGACAGACCTACCTCAATTACAGAGGAGAAAAAGTCTACCAACATCCAGTAAAAGTGATGATACATTACGACAACTGAAATATAAAATAAAATATTTTTGGCTTTCGAAGAAGTTAAGACTTGGTGGTGTGGTTGTACATTGTATGATTTCCTTTTCGAGAATCTTTTACTCAAATGGAGAGGCCATTGGAGAGCGGTGTAGAGCTGCAAATTCTGTCCTATATACTCGGCACTTGTAGCGATTGGGCATTGAGGGATCTTTTTCGTGCCAGCGACACGGGACCTCGGATAATACGGTCTAGATCTCATCCAAAGGACTTTACTCCACGTCCTATAGTGGGATTTGAACCCACGATGTATTGATCGACTCCTCACTACTGTACTTCGTGACTCTAGAGCAGACGCCTTAAACACAGTGCCACGCTGGCGAGTGCATCCAAGGAGGGAGGGAGAGAGGGAGAGAGAGAGAACTTAACCATATGTACTCGTGAAGATTATCTATGTTTATATTTTCTACAATGGTTAAATTGATTTAATTATAAAGCACTACTAAAATGATATTATTTATTTGTTCAAATAGGACGGATTATTTTTCTTCAAAAACTAAAAACGTTAGTACATGTATATTTAATAAAAACATTGTTTTACGATTAAACAAAATTATTTGTGGGAGGGGTAGCTATATTGGGGGGGATTACTATATATTGCGAAATTTCCAATGGAAAACTAGCTATACATTGAAATTTCCCCGGGAAAGTCCCTGTTCAGTCTTCCGAAGGAATCATCACTATGTACTAGTAGTCATTCTTCTAGGGGAAATCTTACCATCTAGCGAGACATCCAAGGAAATGGAGAAGCCATCGGGTACATACCTGAACTTTACCAAACATCAGTCATTTGAAAATTTCTTGATGAAGGTGAAAAAAACTCAAATAACCCAGGTCCGGGTTTTCTTACCTTATTTTACCAACACTCTTAGCGAACACCCCTGCCACCTAGCGTTATAATGCGGCACTAAATTCGGACAACTTGTATTCGTCTTCATTGTTTGCCTGATTGAGTTAACATTCGTAATAAACATAATCATCAAGACAGTAAAATAAATTTCCAAGAATAAAGCAACATAGAAGTAAGGACAAAATGAAGAAGGAAAAAAGTCAAAGTGAAATGTAATCAAGACGAATAAGAAAACTAAAGTGACATATAATTACAATAATAACAAAGCATAAAGAAGTAGGCAGAATAAGAATAAAAGGAAGATATGTAGACTTTTGGTGGTAGTTCCCTTCCATACCTTACAAGCGGTAAGGATGCCAAGCTGATTAATCAGCCCGCGGGCTGACTAGTTATGGTACGAAGAACTTCCAATGCGCTTGCGTGACCTGGAATTCTGGGAGTGGTTCTGCAGTGAATCACTCCTGCTTATTTTATTTCAGTAAAATTAATATAGATTATAAACCAACAAATACATATTTAACACAAAAGCAATCTGTAAATTTAACTCAAAAAAGAATTACCCGATGCTTATTTTTGAATAGGTTTCAAACAGTTTACTGGTTCGCAGTAATTTAACTGGTACCTGATCATGTGTTGTACGCAGCAAAGCATACAGTTGCTACTGTTGGATGAATTTAGCGTTTGAAGCGTCAATTGAAGCTCTTTTATTAATATATTTAAGGTATTTTATTTAGGTATTTAAATCTACAGCACAAACATTGGTTTATTACATTTTTTTAGCTTATTAGTTTTTACTGCTTTTACTTTTGTTTTCACTACAAATCATTTCGATCCCGATGCTAAATAGCGGACAGACTTTTTAAGTCATACAAAAGATACTTCGGAAAGAAAACACAACTGGCTAAGCTTGCTCGTTTGCCCCCCCCCCCTCCTGAAATTAGAGAATATCAATTTTAGTCTGTCTGTCTGTCTGTTCATCTATCGTTCTGTCTGTCTGTCACATTTTTTCTGTCCCGTAAAATTGCGTGAAGTCTGTGGGCTTTTGCAGTGAAATTTTGCACAAATGTTTACACCTTAAATGGCTTTTTGAAGACCGTCTTGATATTGAGGTCAAAGGTCAATGTATTAAATTCAGAAATTCTGTCTGTTTAAACACTTGTTTTCGCGCAATATCTCTATAAGCCATTGAGCTTTTGCAATGAAATTTTATACCACAACTCTCTATGGCCAAATATATGGCGTAAGGAATACCCCTATGTATTTTGAGGTTCAAACGTCAATGTCATAAATTCATACTTCTGTGTGACTCTGTGTAAAATTTTCATTTCCACTCTATATCTCAATAAGGTTTTGAGTTTTTGCAATTAAATGTCACAAACCATAACTCCATATGGCCATGCCCTGAAACCCCCCCCCCCCCATCTGCGCATGCTTTTTTATCCGTGAATTGGGTTGTTTTTAGACGGAGGCTTAGCCTCCGCTCTATTGGTACCGCTCATCTGAGGCGGAAGGGAATTTGCGATCGCCATCTAGCGGCAAATCACGTAAGCTTGATTAGCCTGGTCCCCAGGCTCATACTTTCCAAGGCAGGAGTACACGAAGCAAAACAGGGACAGGGAACCAGGCTAACTTTTGATAAACTGGCCTGCCTGTCTGATATCAGATATGCGCTGTATACAGACAGGTGATCTGAGTGATGTATAGAGTCTGATGCTGACACGCTCATTGGCTGATAAAAACTCTCGCTGACACAGAATTTAAATTGTCGGGGAAACCAAAACAGATCACCAAGTGCAGTTCTCTGCATCTGATTTTGATGCAATTAATCTAATTCGGTCACAATATTTTCCAAAAACAATTATATCATAATTCTTTTTTTTCCTCATGAACCTGTAATTATCTGACCTCGCCTGGGGGCTTTTAAATTAGTTTGCGAAGGTCCTATCACATTAATACCCTACATTACCTAGGTAAAAGAAATCTGCATCATTGTTTAATTGAAACTGACATATATTTTAAATGTTCACTCACTGACTCAGCAGAGAGCTGCGTCTTATCTGTTTATAGCACAGGTACAGAATCTCTGCTGCATCTATTTTTAGAATTCCTTAATCACATATTTCAGAAGATTTTGCAAACTATTTAGATGGGACAAACTGACCCACATGTATCTTTGTTTACATGACCAAAACAGTGGCTTGAATCTTACTTTGTGGTGTAAATTAATTAAGTAATATTATGGCTAATCTGTGCAAAAAAGGATGCATTAAAACACTGTTGTCATGGAATCTGCAATAGTGACTCAAAGTATGCCCACAAAAAATATATGCAAGGAGTTAAATTTATTAGGTTTCCCAAATCTTGGAGAGATATTGAAAAAGTGTCAAAGATGGGTGAATGCTTGTAAGCGGTTCATTGGTGGATCCAAAGCCCCCTTTATTTTTTGTCAAGTGGAGAGAGAGAGAGAAAGAGAGAGAAAAAACATTTTCCGAGAATAAATTAAAATACATGTATTTGTACGTCTAACTTATGTATTAAATAAATAAATTCTCACACATTAAGTTTCTTCCACTCACTATTCCCTTTTATATGAAAGAATATAGAGTATACAGTACAACCCTGGAACTCCCCTTTCAAAAATGGCTGGATCCACCTCTGAAACGGGAAGGATTTTCCACGAAATTGGGTATTATCCGTAAAATCACATATAATACTGGATATTAGGGTATCGTTGAATCCATGAGATCAAGTATTAAGGCGTTGTAATCACTTTATTAAACTTAAACAATTTTGGGATGGTACATTTACCAAACACATATGTCGAACTTTCACCTGGATGCAAATGTTTTCTTAAGGTATACAGTCAAGTAAGAAATTGGAAGTCAGGATTAATGCACACTGGAAAATAAAAGCTATAGAGCTTAGTAAATTTCATGATCTGCAAGAAACAGGCGTTTGTTCTGCTTAATATTTTTCATAATGTTTGAAATATTTGCATCCTCTTCATGTTCATTACCCAACACAACAGAATTGTTAATCAAAAGTTGAATGTGCATGTTTAGATCTATGCATTGATATATCTGAATGCATGTATCTCAGCTCCTTTTAGTCCTGAAGAGTTAGATATACTAAAGTACTTTTGTTTTTCTCACATTTCAGGAAGCTCTTACCATGAGTCACTAAAGAATTCAAATTAATATAGTTTATTGCAATTAGAGTGGTTTGTCCTTTTGATGAAAAATGGGAATTCAGTAAATTACATAATTAAACATTAGACCACGATAAATAAATGAAGAAGATGTATTTGTGAAACACTCTGGCCCCCCGTGTGGCAATATAGCGAAGATGCAAATTTAATATATTGGTACCAAATGTATGGTATTCTTACTAGAAATACAATTGTGAAATATGAAAGTAGGCTAAGGGTAAAGGTCAAAAGGTCATGATTGTTGGTATGCTATGAAGGTTACTCCCACAAAAAATCATCTGTGAAGTATAAAGCCCTAACCCTTCAAAAGTTATGACAAATGATATTTTTTTTAAAGTAGGCCAAACTCCAAAGTCAAATGTCTTGCTATAAAATGAAAGGTCTTGTCATAAGGATTAAATATATAAAGTATGAAAGCACTAACCCAAAACCTTTTCAAGTTATGGTCAAGATTTGCTTTATAAAAGTAGGTCAAACTCCAAGGTCAAAAGGTCAAAGTTCTGGATCTTCTTACAACATATGTAGTTGTAAAAAGCACTATTTATCCCTTCCATTCAAAACTTATGGCCAAGGTGAAAGTTTCTTCATATGGGGAATGACATTGTCAAGGTCAAAAGGTCAAGCTTGTTAATATCTAATGAAAGGTCTTTCCACAAAAATACAAATATGAAAGATAAATGTCCTCATCTAATGTTCAAAAGATATGGCCAACTACCTTTAGGCAAATGTTGGGGTCTGAATAAATAAAAAATTCCCAAAGAGAAATAAATCATGTTCATTGAAAAGCCTCCGTCTATTCCAGTACTTTGATTTTATAATACCACGACCCGTGTCGCAATCATATTTATGAATCAATAGGTTTATCTACATTGAAAAGAGGTCTGATAAATGAATTTATAGCCACGAAGATTAAGCATGATAAACTTGGACAAGGATGATAGTGAAGCTTATTTGGTTCCGATTTTTTTTAAATGGCATAATGTCAATATATCCCCCTCCCCTAAAATCTTATAGATCTGATAATGAGATCGTATGTTTATAACTTCTTTGAATTATGTTACGTAAATTGGAACTTCAATGTTTATACATACTTTCCGTTCTTTTGATTTTGAGATAAAAAAAATGCAAGAATCTGCATGCACAAACCCAGCAGAATCTCAACAGGGATTACCAGATTGGCACTGCGGGGTCTCCTCAAACGAATAGTTTTACGTCCGATTAACATAAATCGTCTGTAAATTTGAAAATTAACTCATTAATTAAACTACTCGTGTAAGCTCACCTGTTGAATAGAAACAGCTGAGGAATAAGCATATATACACTGTCATGATCTACATTTTGAATTTACCGGGTGGGAGTAAATACAAAATTTAGAACATGACATATCAATTATTTGAATTGATTTCACTTTCAATCTGGGTCTTAATCCTTGATAATGAACACAAAAATGGGGAAATTCTCCTTTGAGTAAATCTCAACCTAACGGTCTTTGTGGTACTCTTATAGGAAAAAACGAAGACAAGAGAACTTTACGTCTTGCAATTGGAGACTCGCAGTAGAAATGTACTGGAACGTTTGAAAAGTTTCATAATACAGACGGCATAATAACATACCACAATACAGTCGTTTGATAAATAAATGCCGGTATTAATAAAGTTCAATTTCTCGTACCTCAATTATCATGAAAATGTTAAAATAATAAAACATACTAATCACAACAATGCATTTGGTATGAATGATTGCATAACAAGCAAAAAATCCTAGATTTTCTTCAAAATAAAATCTAATCAACTACAGAAGAAGGATATGGAAATAACGAACAGTATTCAATCTCAACGTCCATTAAACAAATATACAAAATAAGAGCAGAGCAAACACGGACCTCCGAAACATCAGAGGTGGGATCAGGTGCCATGGAGGAGTGAGCATCCCCTGCCGACCGGTCACACCCGCCGTGTGCTCGTTGTCATAATCAGGAAATAACGGAAAATATACATGGTCAATTCAAGCGTATAAATAATGGACTAACAATTGGTATGAAAATGTCTAGTCAGCATTTCATTCAATGATAATTGTATTTTGCCGACAAGGTCATTGTATTCCACTATAGCGTTACTTGACCACTTTAAACGAGACTGTTCGTATATCTTGTTTCATCAACTTGCTTGTCAATAATTCACCTCGTTTAAGAAATTGTTCATACGTAGAGCATGCTTCGCGTATCGAATCAACTGAGATACAAATACTCTCCATATGCAATTATTGTATATTGATTGTATATTGTTTTTAATACCCCTTGCAGAATTTTTCACTCACATAGGGGAGACCACCACCGTATCTGTGGTGAGGTTCAAATTTTGGACCTGTACTCGGCACTCAGGGCCATTGAGCAGTGAGGGGACCCTCATCGTGCCAACGCCTGCCGCTGACACGGGGCCTCGGTTTTTAAGGTCTCATCCGAAGGACCCGCAACTTTCACTTCAAAGTGCCGAGCGCATGGCGAAGGAACAGTTGCTACCCATTTTAACGACTAGGTCAGTCGCGGCCGAGATACGAACTCACGACCTCCCGATCACGGAGCGAGCGCTCTACCGACTGAGCTACCGTGAACGGTTGCAGGTGATGAAGGTATATTGCTGCATAAGTAAGGGAAGTTGACGATAGAAAAGTTAAAGTCATCACGTTTATCATATAGCTTGGTTGTTAGATTACCATTAGTGTCTTTTTCAAGTAAAATATCCAAGTATGAAGCAGAAGTGTCGGACTCTGTGGTATCTTTTATCTCAAGCTCAGCAGGATATATCGTGTCGACGTAGGAATGGAAATTATCATTATTAATTGACAATACGTCGTCGATATATCTAAATGTCGAGTTGAAGGCCACAGCAAGTGTTTTCTTCTTTTCACGTAAAAGATTCTGCATAAATTCTGCTTCATATGAATATAAAAATAAGTCTGCTAATAACGGAGCGCAATTTGTACCCATGGGAATTCCAATAGATTGTTGGAATACCTGGTCTCCAAAAACCACTTAGATATTGTCAATCAGAAACTCAAGCATCTTCTTGATGTCAACTTCAGAGTACTTATGTGTGCAATCAGAATCTGTTTTAACAAAATAATTTTTCAAATGACCAATGACGAGGTAAGTAAACTTACGAGTTCCATTTTTGTTGAAGAAGCAGCTGTCAATGATATCAAAAAGCCTGGATTTTAATTTGTCATGGAGAATTGTTGTGTATAAAGTTGAAAAGTCGTAATTTTTAATGCTGTTGATTTTTGTAAAGTCTTGTGATTTCAAATTGTCCAAAAGTTCTTTAGAATTTTTTTAGTATCCACATCTGATTTACACCACTTCTTGAATATATGGTTGTACAGTACTCTTGAAGTTTTTCCTTCACTACTGTCAATATTTTAGTGAGAAGTAACGAAAGAGGCTTGGTTGAACATTTACTGGAACCTGCAATGTATCTTTGTTTTAAGGATTCTATGAAGTTTCGGAACCCAATATATATAAGGTAGTTCAAATTCATTTTGGCTCTGTGGAATATTAAAAGTATTCAAAACTGACAGGTGATGTTGAAGAATTTCTTCCGTAAAGAGAAGTATATGTATAAGTTGGATTACCACTTGTAAAATTAAATCCAAGTTCTTCTAAAAGCAATTTAATAATGAGCCTTACAAACGAAGACAATGTTGTTACCTGCTTTGTCGGCAGGAACCAGTACGTACTGATCGTGTAATCTGTCTAAATCTTTTTTTCACTTCTGGTTTATTAAACACAGAAGGATAGTGGTTTTCATTTTGCCCCTCAATCTTTTAATACGTGACTTTAACATGGACCTGATACATTTAATCCATACTGACAAGGTGTCAATGTCTTCTTTTTCATATTTAGCCCATGTCTGGCGTAATTTTCAACAGAATCCATAATATGTATGAAATTCCAACGCCAGTTGAAGGATCTGTGTTCCCTATATTTAGGACCTTTTAAAATAAGTGATCTAAGGTCCTCATTACGACATATTACGTCACCTGTAATAACGTGTCCAGCAGGACTATAGTTATAGGGCGAAGAAGAACAAGAACATGAAAGGGGATTATTTTTCAGATAGTCGATATCCAGGCCATGTAAAGTGTTTTTGTAATTGAAAAGTTTGGAAGCAATGGTCGATGTATATTTGTAGGAAATACAAGGTGAAGTCTTTAACTTGAAATATGGTGGAATACAAGACTGGACCCTTTTGTGATTCAGAGTATTACTTGCATTAACCGCGTCAATTCCTTTATTGACATATTGAAGTTTGATGAAAAGACGGATTGTTTTAGCTGCATTTTTCCGTGAAACGTGGGGGTTTAAAAAGCCTATGATGTGCAATATCCATAATCACAGAACCGAGCCTATATTCAGGTGTCGAGGAATCTAAATTTGGATGTTCCTTGGTCTTTTCAAGAAGACTATGTAAAAGTTTCAAAGGGACAGAGTAAAGTTTGGTTCGAATATGATGTAGACCTAACTGTTGATTTACATACGGTAGTAATGAATCAAAAGAGACGTCGTGTATTGCAGGTTTATTGTACGAACTATGTCCATGACTACGCTTACGTCTCTAGTATTGTTAAAAAGTCCCATCACATTTACATTATTACACTGCGGGCTTGTAAGATTTCCAACACTATCGACATTGTCATTACATCCATAGGGAAAGGCTGTCCCTAGTTTCCTTATCCAAAATTCTTCACGTTGTCTACGGAAAGGTGTACTCAACGACGGACTATTTGTGTGGTGATAAATCTTTTCCAGAATTCTAACTTTCATTGATAAAATAGAATGATCAGGTGAATCAAAATGTTTATATAAAAGCTGCTGACCATCATGATTTATTTGAAATCGATGACCTGATATTCTTTTGTTAAGCGATCCCTTGGTTTCACCGACATAAATAAGTCCACAAAGATTACATTCTATTCCATAGACAACATTAGAAGATTTGCAGTTCAGATTTTCCCAAGTTTAACGTTTATACAAATTCGGAAACACATGTAAACAGATACAAAATGTATATTTAACAATTTTACTGATCAATTACGTATAATTGCATAATGCACATATTCTTAAAGAAAACAAACTTAATTTGTTCATTTGATAAGCCTACAATTGATTGCATTTACCTTTTAAACACTCAAAAGTCATCTTTACATTGAGAGACTTCGAACTCAAACTAACGCAATACTATAGTAAGCTCAAAGCGCATGCGTCATTTCTTTGTTATCAATTTTCTCTGGTTGAACTTAAATTTCTCCAACATGGCTGATATCGAGGACTTTTTTTATTTGTTTCTTGAAACTTTACAGAGAAAGAATTAGGGGGCAGTTTTTTTTTAATTTTTTTCACCCTCCAATCTTCATTTTATACGTCTAGTTTACAAAGTATTTCAGTATTTGTACTCAAAATAAAAAGGTTTGTAAATATATTTCATTTAAAAGCCGCTTGCACAAAGATTTTTTTCCTTGAATATTCCTGTACTTTTAAATCCTTTTTTTCCCATCTGTTTTTTTTTTGGTCTGTTTAAAGTCCACTATCCTCGTTAAGTGCACCAAAAGATTTCATTTATATAATGTACTTTAATTTTTCTCGTAGTTCATTTTCCCCCAAAACTCTTACGACTAAGAATAATATTTACACACAAGATTAGACAAATAGTAACGACTGTCAAAATTTTTAGAATGGCCGTAAATTCTTAGTCTTAAGACGATTTGTGGAAAAAAAGGACTACTGAGAAAAGTTTAGCCTTCCGGGAAAAAAAAAAATGATGTATTTCCAGAAATAATCTTTATCAATTTACATGTATTAAAAAAAAACAACAAATAAACAAAAATTCAGCACAGTCCTCATAATACATCCTCAGGTCTTCCTGTTAAAAAAAAAAAAAAACAACATTTAATTGTATTTCAAACCCATGTTTTTAATTTTTTTTTTAGAAAAAACGATCCTTAATTTTTAAATAAATGTGATATTAATTGAAGCATTTTAAAATTTTAAAAAGAAATTATTTCACAAATACGTATATTTTTTTTTTTACTTACATTTCACACACTAATCTTCTTCTGCTGGGATCTGAGGCTGTACGCCCCCCACCCGTCGGCGCTGGAAGCTTTCTTTCTTGCTTGCCGACGGGGGGTGCGGGTGTCTCATCCATCTCAAAGATCTCCGTGGGGAGACGCATATCTGTGTTGCCTGGCCTTCTTGGATACATCATCCCTAGACGGGCGGCCTTTCCCCTTTTGACGGGTAAACGACATGTCCACCCCATCTTCCGCTTTAAAAAGTGGAAAGGATCCCATGAGCAGGCCACCCCCGCAGAAAACTGGTGATGGCCAACCCATACGCAGCGTCTACTGAAAAATTTGAAATATATTTTATTTACAGTTTTTTTGATACCTAACGTAATATTAAGCAATATTTATAATCGTTTATCTAGAAAAAAAAATTTTAAAAAAAAAAAAGAAGGAAAGTAAGAAAAATCCTTTATCAATTTCTTTTATACAATTATAATCGTTTATCTGGAATAAAAAAAAAATAACAAAAAATCCTTGCATCAATTTCTTTTATACATTTTGATTTCAGTCTGAAATATTCCTTTAAATCAGAAATCAAAGAGGTCAATTGATAAATAAATATACAAATACTCACTTTAAGATGGCATTTCTCACATGCAGCATGCAATTGATAAAATCATTTTTTAAAAAAAGATATTAGTTACATTAATTGACTTATACCTGTAAACATACTCTTTTGTTTTTATTGTTATTTTATAAAACATGCTTCTGTTAAATATTGAGAGGGGGTGTCCTTGGAACGAATGTTTTATTAAATACTTGTGTGAATTAAGAACATTATTTACTACACTGCAGTTACGCACTCGTATACTGTTTCTTCATCGCTCTCATTGTCATTCTCATAGTTTGTAATCGTCTCTATATTTAAATCATGAATGATGGATTTTTTCCTTTGGTTATATTTCAATATACATATGCATGCTAAAATAAATATAGGAATGGCTAGTAATATGTTAAGATACATGAAACGTCCATGCTTATACCCGGTGTCATCTGCTGAACTACTCCTGGTCGTCACCCCCTCCGTGGTGTTGATGTCCTTAGTTGTACTTAATCGCAGATGACAGGTTCTCCCACTGAAAATGTTAGCGGAACTGGATGTTGTAGACTTTTCAGTGTATGTTGTTTGTTAAGGACGTTCGATCCTATTTTTGAGCGTATTTCTTGCAGGTTCTTTATTCATAAATTCAAGCATAATTTTTAGGTTCTAACAATAACTGAATTCTACAATGCAAATTTAACGATATTCAATAAAAAACGCGATTAAATTCCATTCAAGTAGAATTAAGCAAGGGGCTATAATTTGTGGCGGAAGGGTTTTTTTAGACGAAAATGATCAGTTTTTTTCCGTTTAGTACAACAGTACTGTTAATTTTTTATGCTTATTTTTCCGATGCTAGTTGCACAAAAGCTGTTTTTTTCAGCGGAAAATGTTAGCGGTTTTAACTATCTATTAAATTATTTATTATGAATTCTATCAACAAAGTGTGACAAATATAGTAAATATATTTTGAAAAACCTGGAAAAAATTGAGCCAATTCTAACGTAAAATTCACAACTTTTTAGTAATATCTGAAAATTTACATCATATACCCCCACTTTTGATGTTCTTTTCAAAATATTCAAGATAACTTTGACCTATTTGCTTAAAATCAGAAAAAGTTTAAGACTTTTAAAAAAATTTTTTTGCTTATAATATTTTCAATGCCGGAAAAATAACATTTTATTAGTGCAGAAAGGTCAAATAATTGATTATGCAAAGCAATTTGAAACCTTTCTTAGTCACAATTTATAAGTGTCTTTTTTAAAACAGACTAAGAGTTCATTTTGTTTCATGCTTTAATTGGATAAAAATATTGGAGGGAAAACGTAGAAAATATAACTTTTAATCAAGACACAAATTTCAGTGCAGAAAGGTCATATTAAATGTACTAAGAGCTAAAATAAGCATATTGACCCCCATTTTTTGATTTGAATTTCAATTAAGCTATGTATGTAGGAACTAAAAATATACTTGGCAAAAAAAGTTTAAAGCCATATATGGCGTATGTACAATGAAAATTATTCGACTAACATTATAAGAACTCATTATTTGTATCATTACTTTATATAAAGATAGAACTTTTCCGTAATTTACAAATTCTAAGTTAATTGCGTTATAAAGATATCACAATTTAATTTGTATTCTCGGAATTTTCTCCGACTCGGAAGAAAATACAAAAGATTTAAATAACAGATTACAGAGAAGATAAAATCGTATTATTAGATGAAACGAGGTGTTCTCCGTGTTCAGAATCGTATGAAAAGCTTTAATTTTAATGTATTAACTATATTTCTTTACTTAATTTTGTATTTTTCAAAAATATATTTTTTGCTCAGTTACACCATATATGGCTTGAAGACTTTAAAATTCAGGATCGAACGTCGTTAAGTGTATGTGGGAAATGTATAACATTGACTGAGGGGGTAATGATGATATACTACAATATCCCCAATAACTGTGTTGGGTATACAGTTAAAACTTTAACAGTTTAAAAAGTTTTCATTACTTAACAGGTAAAATATTACTTAATAAAAAAAAGTAACAGCCTTTCAGAGACCATTCGTGTTCGACTTGCCCTTCACTAATTAACGTTTATTTCTACAATGTTAGTTTTCACAAAAAAGACATAATTAAGCAGGTGCATTCTACTATTTTCTATAAATATTCACATTTTTTGACACAATTTTTCTCAAGAAAAATATTTTAAATTATTTATTATCAAGTGATACATGCTATGCATGAATCAGCGATATACTTTTTACTGTATAGCACACATAGCTTTGAAGGTATTATGAAAAGAATTACTAAGTATTTTGAAGTGTAAACCTTTGACGATACCTAAGGAAACGGGGCAAAGAGTTTGATATTTGTTTCCTCTATTATTTGCTCAAACTCTGAAGCTTTTGACTGACAAGGTGGTAAGTGTATCTAAGTGGTGTTCGGCAGTTTTTCTTCGTAGTTCCTGGCATAGAACTTTAGCCAAGAAAGGTCTTCAGAAGTGCTGGGCTGCTTTGGCTTAGATCTACTTTGTTTGGTGATTGTTTTCTCTTTATTGAAAAATGTAAAGATATACTTAATCAGATAGTGAAAAATAAAGTGCACCATTTCAACTTCCTTTTACTGAAAACCAAGACAGATACATTAACCCGAATATTATGCAATAAGAATTAAATTTTCGAGATGAATGGCATTAAAAATACACGCAGTCCACGGGCCTTATAAGTCACCAAAATATCAAATAACGCACGACGACAGACGAAAACAGATAGCAAAATGTCACCTGAGTGAAACAGTTTACCCAATGATTGGAAAAGACTTCTTTGATGTTCAGCTGTAATTTTTATATATGATATCTTTAAATGTGAAATCAAACTTAATAATTTAGTACTGTTAACATAAATGCTGGTACAACAGGAATCTGGGTTCTAGAGGGAAATGTCTGCTGTTGCTGTAAATATAACACATTAAAGTTTACTTTGGGCATTTCACTTTCCATTTAAGTTAATGATTCGGGGTTTGTCATGTTGCAGCTTGTGAACAACCCTATTCATGCGGATAAGAAGTCAATCAACAATATTCCTCATAATAACCGAGGCACCCGCTTTCAAGACTAAGTGCTTTGAAGTCGTACAATCAAGTAACATTATTCATTTACCTGAAATTAAACAGACTATCTCTAAGGATTGGTTGTTAATCATTTCATTAAAGCTCAGCCTCTCCCCTGATTCCGATAAAATAGAAGACCTAAGTTTGGTAACTGACTCTAACATATAGATATTAGGGATAGCAACGAGTACCCGGTTAACCGGGTACTCGATCGAACGTCCGAGTATCGAATACTTAAAACGGTACTCGGTTACTCGGATGTATATTTTTAGGTCACCTGAGTAAAAACTCAGGTTGACCTATAGCTATCTGTTTTCGTCCGTCGTGCGTCGTGTGTTAACATTTGAACATGTTCAGCTTCTTCTCTGAAACCACTAAACCAATTTTAACCATATTTGGCACAAAGCATGTATGGGTGAAGGGGAACAAAAACTGTGAATTTCATGATCCCTGCCCCCCTGGGGCCTGAGGGGTGGGCCAAAACCACTAAAATTAATGCAATCTTTAAAAATCTTCTTCTTTACTCCTGGACATCAAGCAGTCAATCTGTTTGTATGATTGTAATCAGCAATGAGTCCTCTACCAAAATTGTGAAATTCATGGCCCTGGGGTCAGAGGTTCTAGTGCTAGGGCGGGGCTAAGTAAGTAGGTAGTGAAAATGCATTATTTCTTTGAAAATCTTCTTCTCTGCTCCTGGATATTAAATAAACCAACTAAGTACATAGTTATGATGAGCAAGAGTGCCTCTACCAAAGTTGTGAATTTTATGGCCCCGGGGTCAAGGGTTCTGGTGTTAGGGCGGGGCTCTATTGATTATATAGTGAAAATACATTATTTCTTTGAAAATCTTCTTCTCTGCTCCTGGGTATTAAATAAACTAACTAAGTACATAGTTATGATGAGCAAGATTGCCTCTACCAAAATTGAGAATTTTATGGCCCCAGGGTCAAGGGTTCTTGTTTTAGGGTGGGGCTCTAATGATATATATAGTGAAATACATGAATTCTTTGAACATCTTATCCTTTGCTCCTGGTTAATATGCTAATGATCTAATTACATATTTAAGGACAGGATTTATTTTATTTTCAGTTTTATAAACCCTCCGCTCAAGGTTTAGAATTTTCAGAAAAAATAATTTTTTTTTCTTTCCAATGTCAAATTTGAGTCGGGATCGAGATTTCAAATTTACAAAGTCGCACTTCCGATTTTAAGATGAAACAGCGGGTAAATAATGCTAGATCTATCTAAGAAGATAGCTTGGTTTAGTGTAGAATTCATGGATTCGAGTGCCATTCAAAACGTTTCACCCTTTCAAAGGACAAATAAAATGCTGACGACTTTGTTGCACAATGACATGCTGGTGAGATAATTATGTGTTAGTTTCAAAAGTATCTGTCTGTAAATTATTTTCCTCTCCAAGGTTTTAAACTGCCTGTGGTAGCTATTGCATATTGTCAGCGACATTGTTTAAATCTCTGTTATAGCTTACAGTCTAAGCATCATTCTTCAGAAAAGGGTTGCTTATACATCAAATGTGTGATGAAAAAAAACTATGGGAGAAGTTTAGTCTATTTGAGGAAGAAATAAACAATAACATGAAGAAATAAAGAAAAAATTCAACTATAAAAAGGCAAAAATATACAAATATATACAGGCATGAAGTATCATTTGTATCAGCCAGTAAAATTATTTTACACTTAATTGAAAAAATGTTCACCCTACTCCCTGTCTGTTTTATGATAGGAATTATATATTTTTAGGCATCAAGTAATTTTAGAACAATTCCTACACATTCACCTAACACATATAAAAAAAATTGAAGATATGTTGAAAGACATTTAAAGAATAGATTTTTTTACATACATATTGACCAACATTACAAAATTTATATAACTGGCCCAAACTGGCAGATGATGAAATAAGCAATGTTCTACTTTCGTATTTGTAAGCATTATGTGTCCAGTGGTAAGGAGCCTATTAGAATGGCATAAAAAAGAATGTACAAATGTTAATAATTGATTTATGAAAAAAAAAAAATTTTCTTCTCATTCAGGACATTTTTATGCTCATGTTCATAACTAAACTTAAACATAAAAAACGCTGGCCTTGTAATGAAAAAAGGGGCCTCTTTCAAAATAGATAATTTCAGGGCTGCTGGGTCAGGGGTACCAGGGGGGTACTTTGACTAAAAAAAATTTATGCATTGAAATCTGCATAAGCAATATGCCTCTTTCCAAATTTGTGAATTTCATGGCTTTTGGATTAAAACACGAACCAAATACAATCACTGGAAAGTTGTTGCATGATACTAGGTTACCTATAAGGCCCGTGGGCCTCTTGTTAAATATTGATAAGCTTATTTCTTAATGCTTTAAAAATATCGGTTTTGAAACTAAAATTTTCATTGCACTTGTACATACAGTAACTGGGGTTTTCCTGTACCTCTAATCCCCTTTATCCCTGTGGAGAGTTTATACTGTAATTACCGTGACCAAACACCTGCTACCTACCTGGCTTTACTCACCTTCAGTTGTTTTCCCCCGATTTTATTTTGATTAATTTTTGTTTTGATTGAACATTGTTTAAGGTCTATTATGTTTAAATAAATTAGATAATTTTGCCCTCCAGAAGCTGTTATTCTTGAAGAAAAAGACGGACGATATTGCGCGTGCGATTGTGATATGGATGTGTTTGGTTACGTGCAAATTTTAATAAATGTTAATGAAAAGGCTTCAAAATTTTATGTCAAAGTGGTCATAATTGTTACAACACATATAAGGTAAATCTCCCATCAGACCATGTGGTTTTATTTCTACAAGAGGTTACAATTTTATTTTTAATTTTCAAATTTACTTGTTCTTAATGATTTAGACTTTTACCGATACCCCGGGATTCATGGAAAAACGTTTGAGTAACCAGATTGAAAATTGACCGATTTGACATCCCTTATATATACTCAACCAAAGAAAGCAATTTTTTTTCCAAAAAAAAAAAAAAAAAATTTTTTTAATATGGGATACCCAAAAACAACATGGGGTTTTAAAAACCCCAAATATTAAACCCCCTTAAAATGAAAAGAGTGTTTTTTATGATTTTTTCTTAATCGGATGTCTATTTTCATTAGTTTTGGATTTAGAGAAACTTTTAACACTTCTATTAAACCCATATCTAAGATTTGATTGCAGTGTTGATACTGCAATGCCACGCCCAAAAAAGATGAATACAACCAGGCTAACGATGATACAAAATGGAGCTACGCAAAAGAAGTTGCAGCTGTATTTGAAATCAATCAATGGGCTTTGAAACCCTTTAAAAACTAACGTCTGACGACCGCTATCTGGCCATTCGCAGGTAACCACAACCCGGCACGACCGTCAGACCCCCCCCCCCCTTTATCACTTCATGTGATTCGGAAATTGCTGTAAAAACTGCTGCTACAATTGCTGGATGAAAAAATAGCATAAAAATGCATAAATTGTTCGCAAGAATAAATGGAGGGATCCCCACATATCCGTAATTGGAAACCAACTAGCATTGAGATTTGAAATACATATTGTTATGCCCCTTAATTTTGGGGGGCAATAAAATACATCAACTTGACCTTTCAATTTGCAACATTGATTTTTATCACAACACACTCTAAAATGTAAAATAATATAAGGTTTAAACTGAAAACTTAGAATTTCATATTATTCTGATTATGCGTTTTTTTTTTTTGTTCAGTATATATTGATTTACAAACTTAGGTATATTTCTCTATTTCACCTTCATTATCCACAGTATCGCCGAACCTCAAATATCAATTTCAAGGGGCCCACGATGTGACCTACCTGACCCAGGCTGACGTTACAAACTGTATCATATAAATATTTTACACGAAATGAATTTTAATCTTAGTAAACATTTTTTCTATTTTTGGGGTAATGTTGAGTTCATCGTTGTCAGGCCTTGCCTTGTAGATCATAGATACCTTAGATGCAGTTCCCATCAAAAATCACCCCAAATGATTTTAAGGGGGAGCTATTGGAGAAGAATTTTATGGGAACAGTTCTAGTTCTCTTCCTTTTTCCCCGGTTGTAGGCTTTTATGACTTTTTAAAAAGGAAACAATGACTTTTCTGTGGCCAATACCAAGACAAAGGTAAATGAAATTATGAATTTATGTCTTAAAACTCATTTTGGTATTTTAATGTAGATTTTGGGAAATTTTGAATTTTTTTTTTGATTTTTTTAGACACTCGTTGAGGAACTGCACCACCTAGGGGATTTCGTTTAATCTGCAAACCATCAAAGATTTGCATTTTTGCTGCCTTCTATTTTTGAGGAACTTGTGACAGAAATAATCTAATGGTCCCATTCCCGCAGATTTTATTTAACATCATATTGTATTATTTTTTCCGTCTTAGCACCAAACAAACTTGCATGCCCTTTAAAAAAAAAGATGTAAAGTCTCCATCAGCTAACTTTGTTTATAAGAAAAACTCTGCTTTCTCATTCAGTTGTAAATTTTGAATTGAATGGGGGGAGGTAAATGCAAAATTTACAACATGATAACATCCTCGAACAGGCTCGAGTCCCTATTCTGTTAGTCCTAGACCTTCTTAAGTAAGTAATCTTTTTATATTTTCTTAAGATGACCAATCTTACTACACTGGTAACTTTTTTCATTCTTAAAAACAACTTACCACATTCGAAGCAGACACTCTTGTGGGGCGTCTCACTCATTCTTTGGAGCTGTTTTTTTGGGTTCCTGGTGATTCATGACTGCATTGTGCGGGGGTATTTTGTGGTGGATGTCTGGTTGTAGGCGACTACCGGGGTTTCCATCATCATCTGGGCAGGGGGACCATTGCTGCATTTTCTGAGGCGTTGATGGTGGCGGTTGAGCATGTTGAGCCCCTGTCCACCAGTTTTGCCTCTGTCCTCAGTTACTCCATTTTTTTTGTTTCCTCAAAACGTGACCTTGAATGGATTGGTGCAGTCCATTGATGGCTTTTTTGAGTAGATCCGGCTCAGGTATGGTGGGGTCTGCGGCCGCTTGTTGTAGCCGGAAAGGAGGAGTCAGTTTCTCATTGGTGTCCTGTTTAATGTCGTCTAGGTCCTCATCGTTTTATATACATATCAAAGAAAGCATGTTTAAAAGGGTAAAGGATGACTTGAGCTTGGGGCCCGTTGGAGAACCAAGTTTGACAGGCTCGGTGACTTTGAATGGAATAATGTTCAATGCTTGGCTGTCTGTCATTTGGTAAGGCTGACATAGGACATAAGGTTCAGCCACCACTGAACTGCTGATGAAGCCCCATCATTGGGGTAGGTGCACCGTGACTCTGGTTGGGTTGGTCGTGGTTATTGTAGGTGTTGTTCTCACTGTAGAAATTGTTGGAAGTGTCAGTGAGATAAGCCCGCCGGCCTTTCTGTTGAATTGGTAGTTGTTTTTGTCGTTGTGGACGATCTAGAGGGAGCTTCATCTTTTCCTCCACTGGCTTCTAGTTCTGATTGGGCTCTGGTTTGCACTACAGTTTTTTGTTTCATCGTTCTATAGAATAGGCAAAATTTAATATTATGTAAATAGTCGATTTAAAAAAAATAGTTTTTTTAAACAATTTTAAAATGATTAATTAAAGGAGAGATATTTTAAAATCTTACCTTGTATTTGCATAAAAACCCTTTCCCCCCAAAAGAAGGATAGCCAGAAGTGAAAAAAGAATTAGATAGATTACACGATCAGTACGTACTGGTTCCTGGCCACAAAGCAGGTAACAACATTGTCTTCATTATATAAATTGCATTCTAGAAGAACTTGGATTTAATTCTACAAGTGGTAACCCACTTATTCATATCTTCTCTTTCTAAGGAAAAAATTCTTAAAAACACCTGTCAGTTTTGAATACTTTTAAATTCCACAGAGCCAAAATGAATTTGAACTACCTTATAATTTTTGGATTCCGAAACTTCATAAGAATCCTTACAAACAAAGATACATTGCAGGTTCCAGTAAATGTTCAAACCCAACCTCTTTTGTTACTTCTCACTAAAATATTGACAGAATGAAGGAAAAACTTCAAGATACTGTACAACTTTTATTCAAGAAGTGGTGTAAATCAGATGTGGATACATTCAAAAAACTTTTGGACAATTTGAAATCACAAGACTTTACAAAAATCAACAGCATAAAAACTTACAACTTTTCAACTTTATACACAACAATTCCCCACGACAAATTAAAATCCAGGCTTTTTGATATCATTGACAGCTGCTTCTTCAACAAAAATGGAACTCGTATGTTTACTTACCTCGTCATTGGTCATTTGAAAAATTATTTCGTTAAATAAATTCTGATTGCACACATTTACTAAGAAGATGCTTGAATTTCTGATTGAAAATATCGATGTGACTTTTGGAGACCTGGTATTCCAACAATCTATTTGAATTTTAATGGGTACCAATTGCGCTCCGTTATTAGCAGACCTACTTTTATATTCTTTGAAGCAGAATTTATGCAAAATCTTTTGCAACTTCTGCTTTATCTTGGATATTTTACTTGAAAAAAACAATGGTAATCTAAAAACCAAGCTATATGATTGTAAACTTTAACTTTTCTATCGTCAACTTCCCTTACTTATGCAGCAATATACCTTCATCACCTGCATCCGGAGTATTTATATCTCAGTTGATTCATACGCAAGAGCATGCTCTAGTATGAACAATTTCTTAAACGAGGAAAATTATTGACAAGCAAGTTGATGAAACAAAATATCAATAGTCTCGTTTAAAGTCATCATTTCGTAAATTCTATGGTCATACAATGACCTTGTCAGCAAATACAATTTATCATTGAATGAAATGCTGACTGACGTTTTTCATACCAATTGTTTGTCCATTATTTATACACTGAATTGACCACGTATTTTTTCCGTTATTTCTTGATTATGACTAGAACACGGGAGGTGTGACCGGTCGGCATGGGGTGCTCACTTATGGCACCTGATCCCAGATCTGATGTTTAGGAGGCCCGTGTTTGCTTGCTCTTATTTTGTATATTTGTAATGGAGGTTGAGATTGAATACTGTTCGTTATTTCCATATCCTTCTAGCGTAATGACCTCGTCGATACTGCTCACTTTTCCCTTTAAAAACAAACATGGGGTTTTCCCATCTCCCGCTATTTCCATTTCAAACTTCTGAACTTTATTGGTTGTCATTTTAATTTTTTTTTTTTTAAAAACCCTTTGATAACAGTTTGTGAAAAAACTGAATTTTTATGGGTTTATATAGGGAGAATTTTTTTTTTCCGCATTTATCAAGTTATTAAATCTATATCAAAATAAACGTTTTTCAGACGATAAATTTTTTTTTAATGGAAAAAGAAAAGTGTATAATAAAGCTTGGGGGTTTGGCCATACCCTTTCTGCTCAATTCATTCATATACATGTATAATGAAATAAAATAATTTCCATAGTGTCACAAGATCATGCACGACCACCCTTTTTTCCCCCTGAAAGTCTTCCAATATGTTAATTTTATGACATGTCATGATTTCTAATGTAGAATCATTTGAAAATATTTTTTGAAAAAAATCATAATTTTTTCATACATATATAATGAAATAAAATCAATCATATATATTACATCAGTGTCACAAGATCATGCGCTACCACCCTTTTTGTCCATGAAATCCTTCTAATAATGTATTTATTAAAGGTATCACAACACGTTTTTTATCAAAGTGTTTACATAGTGTTGTTTAAAATAATAATTATTGGTTAATGTATTTATAGAATACCTGTTCTATTGACCCCCACACTTTACCGTGTGTTAAAGTTTAAAAAGCCATTTGAAGGCTCTTTTTAAACGTGCAGTCAACAATTTTCCCCCCCCACCGCCCTCACATATATTATCTTGGTTTTTTTTAATGATACTTTTTTGTTTTGTAGATTTAAGAGTTGGGGGAAGAAAAAAACGTTAATTTGTATTAGTTTGTACACGTTATTAAATGCACTTACGAGAGCGCTTCTGTCTCTATATACCTTAAAACTAACGAAATGATTTCAAATCAAGAAAACAAGTGAAATGAATTGTCATCGTTGCAGAGAAAGGGGGATGAGTTTGGTGTGTGAAGAATAATAAAATCAGAAAAAGAATATAAACATGAAAGATCAGTTCAATCCAAAAAGTATCTCTCATCACTGCTCTCTCTTTTAAATAAAACAGGGTAGAAATTTTCATACCCGTATATCGATGAATATGCGGTTTTATGTTCTTATTATGAACTTAATATATAGTTGGTTGGGTTTTAATTTTTAAATTCAATATTGTGAATAGTTTAGGATATGTATAGTTTGAATTATGTTCATTTTATCGGGGTTTGATATTTTGATATTGCGCATCAAACAGCAATGGTGAAATTAGTTCCCAAACGGAGTTTGGGAACATATTGTTTTTACTCGGTTTCTTATTATTATGTTCCCCAAAGAAGTTGGGGAACTTTGTTTTTACTCTGTTTCTTATTATGTTCCCCAAAAAATTGGGGACTTTTTTTTACTGGTTTTTTTATTATTATTAAAGGGCTCCCGTTTCAGACGGAAGACCTTATACTGTT
>NW_026924785.1:0-24329 GCF_032062105.1 Saccostrea cuccullata
TACATGCACCATATATACCAACCTCTGGTGTTTTCTAGATCAGAGAATCTATATCTTTTTTCCCCTTTAGTTCCTTGGAGGCCGCAGCTTTCCATTCTGGGTGCAAAGGTTCTTTGGTGTGAGCACAACGGCAGTAAAGAGGTGCGATTCCCTGTAAATGTTCACAAAAATTCCTATTACTTTAAATGACTTAAAATAACCGGTTCTACTAAACAGAGTATGCTAGTACGATAGTGTACTTTAGAATACGCTAATAAAATTTTATAATTTAATGCAATTAAACTGCTCTTGTGTGTTTTTCTACTTTAGTTTCACATAATGAATATATATTTTAAATGAAATTTGTATGTTTACCTTATGTTAGGAGTTATTTCAATTTTTGATTTCAGCTAGGTTACGGTTTATCGTTTGATCTCGATCTAATTAAAAAAATATTTACATAATGCAATTAATTTAATTTTTGATAAAATTTAGTTGAAATTAGTAAGTCTGAAACAAAATAGTTATCGAGATTGGGGTGCTAATATCTTTAATGCATTGAATCATGAATGATATTTTCTTGTAAAAATATCGCTAAAAACAAATATTTGAAACAAATATAATTTATTAATTATTATATTGCAATATTAGTTTATAATAATGTTTAAGCAAATTGTGTAAATAAAAATAAACAATCTAATTGCATAAAATTGCACAATTTTTCTAGCATACTGTAAAGTACTCTATTGTTCTCTTGCGTACTCTGTTTAGTAGTACATGTACCCTAAAATAACTATTTTGTTTCTCTGTTATGGTGGCACATTTCTCCTAAATGACAATTTAATTGAAAAAAAGTATTATTGCAATCATTGCATAGCTAAATAAACCTACCTCAAGTAGCTAAATAAAGCTATGTAGGAAATTTAAACTAAGTGCATATAGCTAAATCTAGTGATTGTACCAGATCTGAATTTATCTTGCATGTACATGATGTAGGTGCAGAAATATGCATGTAATAATGCCACCATCGTTGGCTTCATACATGTAACTGTAGGTCTCTGTTTGGAAAAATTCCCACAGGCAAACTAGTTCCAAGCATTGAAAAAACTTTCAATTTATACCGCGATCGCATCGAGTATTTGTTCACGTTATTGTTTATCTGTTGGGTCTTACGCAAATAGTGTTTTTACTTTTTTTGTTATTTGCGCAGTTGACAACTCGCAATACTACAACATTTTTGTGAACGTTTACCTTGTGGAGATTCTGCCGAAGCATCAGCTGCGATAGCTTCTCTAATCGCAACATCTTTATTTCAGTATCCCATCAAAATGCAAATGTCAATCCGGAGCAGAGGCGATTCCAGACTAAAGAGTTCAAGGTCATGCTAAATACGGAATTTCGAGCCCGATGTAATATTTTGGATGTGTTTTAAAAAACTTTAAAAAGTGTTTTTAATCATAATGTGAAGTATATAATATATTTTTTTGAAAGAGAGATTGATTTTATATGATAAATTTATTTCAATAATTCACAAAAGTGATTTCCATCCGTAATACATGCATCTCAGTGAATTTGAATAAAAAGACACTGAAGATTCTGCCACATGTATCTGCTGGTTTCATGCTTTTCCATCATTATCTTTCGTTGTTCATGTATTAATATATTAAACTAAATGTATCACCTATGTGCTTTATAACCTAGACAGGCTATTGACAGATAAGTTGATGTTACAGGTATTTCATGATCAACAACATCGTTTACAGTCAGTATTTCGTAAATTCCACGGTCATTATTATATATGTCTTCATTGGCAAATAAAATCTGTCGTATTTTACCAAGCTTCAATTGTTTCAAGTACCAATTGTTAGACCTTTTTACGTGCATGATCACTATGGTTCATAGAGGGTGTGATCGTCAACAGATATTGCTTTACATTTCCTAGCTAGGCATTTGATGAACCCATAGGCACTTGGTTACAGGATTGTGTATTTTATGTATTATATGTTTTACTAGGCGTGTCTGAATATACTAATTAAAATAAAAATTTAAAAAAATCGCTGAAATTATTCTACGCTTTAAAAATATCATATCTACTGTATATAAAAACCATTTAATATACAGTAGATATATTTTTAAAACGTTTAAAACCATCCTGTAACCAAGCTCCTATGGATGAACCCCCCTCGACAATTTCAAAGGGGGGGGGGGGGGGGGTTATGCCCCCCCCCCTTTCTTTTTTTAAACATTTGTATCGTTAATATATTTTTGAGAAAGATTACTGTTCATTATTAAGTTATATTTTTCATTATTTCCACCATTTTTATGCCCCAGTAACGAAGATTCGGGGGAATATAGTTTTTGCCCTGTCCGTCCGCCCAAGCTGTCTGTTTATTTGTTTGTCCGCAAAAACTTAAACCTTGCCCATTACTTTTGACTTGGAGGAGCGCTATGGCTTAATTCATATTTCACAAGTAGTGTACTTCCTTGTGACAAGATCTTTCTTTGGGTACCACCAAATTACGAGGGCCGTTCAAAAATTACGCGGACTTGTTGCACAGAAAAAATATTTGACGGCATAATCGGGCAAAATTTAACACGTATTATAAAATAATCTTTACTTATATGGTCTTCAAAATTTCATATCAAAATGTTGTAAATCGGTATCAATTTTGAGTGATTTTTCAAGACATATCACTAAGTCACGGAGCAGCAAAATCTTCGACGTCACAGGCATTATAAAAAAAATATGTGATTGAGCTTTCATTTTCTCAACATTTTCCCAAGAGTACCTGTACAGTTTGAGTTACCTTATCTACTCAACATCCAAACACCATTTCTTGTCAAGCTTAAGGAGGCTGGTGGGTCAACAAATTAATCCCAAACTAACCACCAGATTTAATTTATTTTTGTAGATACGGTATCTTTAGCTGTCAACTATCATTTGGCAAAGAAAAAATTCATTTATCTTAATTCTAAAATTTGGTCATTTTTTATATCTTTATATGGAGCTCTCCTTTTAAAGGAGATTGAAATAGTCTAAAAATGGCTGCCACCCCCTAGCCTCGTTAAAATCCATTAAACAAGTAAAGAATATTTTTTTCTTTTTTTGTTTTAAAACCAAACACTGCAGATATTTATGAGATATAGTGTGATATTGGTGACTCTCAATCACGTTCTTTACAGTCCGGATAAAGTTTTCGTCGATAATCTTCTTCCCGTCCTCCCGTATAGCCTTTTTACAGAGGTCTAACGGTCTAAAATTTCAATTTGCTATTTGTGGACGAAATTCACGAATACCCTAGTTTACTACATGTTTTATTATGGATATTTTTTAATCTATGTTGACGATATCTCGAGTATTACACATAATTTAACAAAATGCTGTGCGCCGTCAATTCAGGAGACGTCATTTTCACAGTCATTTTCACGGGAATCGCATCAGAGAATCAAAGTACTCAGAGGTACAGAGAGCCGGGCTCATTTATAGAGTAGAATTGATTTCTTACATGAATCACGTTTATATTCTGATGAAAAAATTATTTTAAAAGTATCAATATAAATGATAAGACACTGAGAGGAGTTTTTCAATCCTAATACCACGGTCCGATTTTGTCAGAATCAGAATTAATCTGGTACCGCAGCTGAATGTAAACAAACAGGCCAGTCTGGTTCCCTCTCCTGCTTTACCTCGTATGTGTAGAGAACTACGGTAACACTGATTATCAAAAATCCTTACGCTAATGAACTTTGTTCTTTGACTTATAAAGTTTTCAAAGTCATTACTACTAATGTTTATTTTATATACTTAGTAGATAAAACTTCGTTTTATTTTTGTTTCTTTATTTAGCGTTTGTATTATCTCAAAAGCGGTTGAGAGTAAGAACTACATTTTTGCACGTACTTTAAAATGGCGACTATGGGGTCAACATCCTGCCTTGAACAGGATCACATAAGCCGGCAATTGCTCTTTGAGCAATAAGCCCGGCTAAAAATCACTATATTTCTGTAAGTACTTCAAATATCACGTCAGAAATCTAAATGCATAATAATGGAACAATTTAAAGATACATTTGAGAAAATTGTCGAAAAATATCGCGAATTATAGAAAACTAATGAGTTAAATTTTGGATTCCGCATGCTTTTGCTTCAAATTTTTTGTCGTGCTCCGTACCTCTCCATCAGCGATATCAAAATAACGATAATTTTAGTAGAATTTTTTTAAAATACAGAAATTTTGACAAAAATTTATTGGAATCTTTAAGATACACATTTCTGTGAAATTTCATAACTATATGACGTCTGGAAGAGTAAATACTAGCACAGTCCGCGTAATTTTTGAACGGCCCTCGTATAAGCATATATTATGAAAAGACCTAAAGTTCATTGTGTATTGTAAATATTTCTGACTTTGACATTAGAGTCTGACCACCTTAAAAAAACTGTAACCTTGTCCATAACTTTTCGAAAGGTAAGTGTATTTTATGTGACAAGAATTTCCTTTGGATACCCAACCACTTTTACCTCTTGGGAGTTTTACCTACTTTTGGAAATTTTTATCCTTTGGAAGGTTGGTGCTGGGACGAGAGATAACATAGTTTTTTGTGGTATTCCTGAGAAAAGAAACGAAAACTGTGAGGTGGTGCTGCGTAATTTCATAAAAGATAAGATGAAAATCTACGACTACATATCATTCGAGAGAGTGCACAAAATGGGAAAATTCAAGTTCAACACAAAACCCCGAAACATAGTGGCGAAATTCTCGTTCTTCCAAGACAGAGAGTACGTTAGATCACAAGCCCCTCGGAAATTAAAGGGAACTCACGTATGGGTCAACGAACAGTACCCCCCGGAGGTTGAGGAGCGGCGTAAAAAACTGTCAGGCAGCCCCGCACACACCCTGTAATCCGTCAAGCCAGAAAAGAACACAGGCGTGTTAAACTCGTAAAAGATACTTTGTATGTTGATGGCGAACTGTACGTGCCCGAAGATCTGGAATCCGCTCCACGCATGGAAGAGACGGGCTGGCTCGATCAGGCAGGAACTTCAACAGGTACTAATCGAGCAAACAGTGGGTCAACTGTACACAAAAAAGTGCAGTTCTAACCCTAGGCCCCCCTATACTAATGATCCCTGAAACTAACCCTAATTTTCCTTTTTTAAAAAACAGATGTAAATTATCTAGAGTAAAATCTGCAGGTGGCATTGCCCTAACCCTATCACCCTAACCCTAACCCTAACCCCCTAAAGCTTACCCTAGCCCCTAACCCTAACTAACCCTATCGCCCTAACTAACCCTAACCCTAACCCTAACCCCCTAACCCTAACCCCCTAACCCTAACCCTATCCCCTTAGCCCTAACTAACCCTAACTAACCCTAACCCTAACTAACCCTAACTAACCCTAACTAACCCTAACCCTAACTAACCCTAACCCCCCTAACTAACCCTAACCTATTCCCCTTAAATACTGGAGTTGTTTACACAGTGTTTACATTGGTACGTAGGTACTACGTTTTTTGTTTATGGACACAGGTAAAATACTTGGCAGTGATTCAAGTCAGGGGACCGTGTGCAAAAAAAACATATGCTGACTACACAGGTAAATACTTGGCAGCGAGCCAAGTTTGTTTAGAGCCGTGTGCAAAAAATATGCTGACTACACAGGTAAATACTTGGCAGCGATTCAAGTCAGGGGACCGTGTGCAAAAAAAAAAAATATGCTGACTACACAGGTAAATACTTGGCAGCGAGCCAAGTTTGTTTAGGGCCGTGTGCAAAAAAAAAAATATGCTTACCTATGCATTGTGACGTCATTCACTGTATAAGTACAATGTGATTATGACGTCACACTTTTTCATTTACAGTCTAGACAGCCTATAGTCTAGCCAGCCTAACCAGTTTGAACTGAATTTTTTACTGAAAGACAATAACAAATAACACACAATACAAGAAACATTGTGTTTCTCTCAAGTTATAACACCAGGTCACTTTTTTAAAAAACTTAGAATTTCTTTTTAAATTTTTTAAACTTTTTTTTTTTTTAAATTAACTTATAAATTTTTTAACTTTTAACTTTTTTAAAATAACTTTAAATTTTTTTTTTATTATTTTTTTTTTTTGGGGTAAACTCAATCCTGCAACAAAATTTTAATGAACTCTGTGTTATCCAAAACAAGACCTTTCGATTTCATTATTATGACGCCAGATTTAAGAAACAATGCTTTTGGAACGTCCCTTATAGTTTTTAAGAAATAAAATTTAAAAAATCATGTAATACTACATCAGTGTTATGTTATTGTATGACTTCATCTTTTATACAGTCGGGTTCGGGGTTTCGGGCAGCCATAGCGAATTTCGGCAAGATTTTACCCCAGTGAAAAAGGCTTGTAATCCACAGTGTAGGTCTTTTAAAGTTGTTTCACATTGTTTATGATTGTGATTATGTTATCGCTCACCTATATGTTTAATGTCAGCTATGCTAAATAACCCATTTCTGTGTAATTTGAGAGAATGTTTTTGCCATGTGGTTAAAGTATGGCGTGCTATTTATGTTATCATTTAAAGTCTATCCTAAATAAATCTGTCTTAAAAAATACATTTTACCAATGACATTTAATATGATTAGAGTATAGGTATCCATATATAAGAGATATTATTTTGCATTACATTTAAACATGTTTTTCTGTCCTGTTTATCTGTCAATTGTTGCTTTACTTCCTTTGTAAAATTTAGGTTAAATATATTGAGTATCACTGAATATTGTATGCTTTTTTTTTCAGGATCAGCTAAGATGTTATTCACTGGATTATTTAATTGGGCATATAATTGGATATCTCTGGTAAGTTTGTCTTTGTTTTGTTTACATTTATGAAGATCATCTTTGCATTAAATCATGATTATGTAAAGTTCTGTTTTGAATGTAAATGTACTGTATTTATCCTCATTTCATGTGATTTACACTTGTATAACCTGCATGTAACTCAGAGTACATTTAATATTTCTATGATGGGTCATTCTATGATATTGAATTTCAATCAGAAAAATATTCACTAAATTTTGGTAAAATACATGGTATCTTTTACATTTCTGTCCCTTTTGTCTGTAAATTATTGCTTTACTTACATTGTAAAATGAGGTTAAATGTGTATCACTGAATTGTATGATTTTTTTTCAGGATCAGCTGAGATGTAATCAATCACAGGATTATTTAATGCATAGGCTAATTGGGCATATAGTTGAAAATCTCTGGTAAGTTTGTCTTGTTTTTTTTTTTACATTTTCCTATGATGGTCATCTTTGCATTTAAGCATGATTATATGGTTAATTTTATTACTGTATAATACTTATGTGATCTGATATCTCTAACTTACATTCATATAAACACACCCTTATTTAACCTAAAATATATTAACACATGATTAAGGGATCTTCAGAATATTAATAAGTCCTTTTGTATAAATTATATGATATAATTTCATAATTCATTATGTATGTTACCCATGGCCATGGAATTCAGACTTACTAAATGGTGATCAAAGAGATATTAATTAGGAATCTAATAAGAGAAAAGGAAGAATTTACAAAAGATTAATCACAATAGTTATTTACTTTTTGTTTTGATTCTAAATATGTGGGATATATGGCATACATATATTTTCATTTTCACTTTTGTTTCTTAGTAATGAGCTTTTCAAAAAATAAAGGACTACATGTTGTACTTTGATGATGCTAAAAAAGATGTATTTTTCTGTATGCAGTACTGACAGATATTAAACAAAATTGAATCTGTTGTTAATAAAAAAATCTTTTAGTGTCTAAATAATTAATTTGATAATCATTTTATTTGTGATATCAATACAGTAATTGTGCTTTTTTTTTTTATTATCTAAAGATAACATGATGAACTTTTCTCATCTGGAGTTAATGTTAAAAACAATTTTTGAGATTAAAAACAAATATTTTCATGAACTTTTTTGGCATTGTACATGTTTGTTCAATTTTTAAACATGCATTGTTTCACACAGTACTCCATCATATTAACAAAAATGGTTTTATTTCTACAGTCATCAACATGGAAGCCATGTTTTGTTCCTAACCATCTATGATTAATTCTCTATGAAGTTCAGACTGTCTGCTCTTCCTTTGGAAATACACAGTTAGTCAACCAACAAAGAAACACACAAAACTTGAAGGTAAAGTTTCAATGAGATACAATTGTAATATATATTTATTTATTATTTTATTATTTTTTTTTTTTTACATATGCATGTTTATAATATTGAATTGATATGTAAATGATATATTTAAATAAAAAGGGCTTGGTGGTCATGGTCATGTTTAAACTATATTGATCTCCTTTAGAAGAAGAAGAAGAGCTCCATTTCAATATATATACAAAAATGCATGATCAAATTTTGAAACTAAAATGTATGAAAGTTTTCTTTGCCAAATGATAGTTAACAGCTGAAGATAGCATATCTAAAGAATAAGTTAAATATGGCTAATTTGCAACCCCCCCCCACCCACCCCCCCCCCCCCCCCCCAGCTTCCTTAATATCATAGTTGGTAAAGATAGCAAGTTTTGACTCCAATTGCTGATGAATTCTGAATTTCCCATTTAATATTAACATTATATCACAGGGAAAGAATACTATAATGTAGCACATCAGGATGACCAGAAAAGAAATCTTAATGACCCTCTTAACTATGTATAAAGACTGTAACCTTATAACTGATGTAAGATAATCTGATTGTGTGGAATTAAAATTCCCTGGTGTTTCTACTACCCAAGATCTTCTTATGAGTGCATGGGACTGTTGTAAACCTTCTCCTGTTTATAAAAAATATACCTTGGAGCATGACACTTTATTCATAAAAGGTACTTTCAATATCATTTCTATGAGTTTTTGTTCTTTCTTTTTAATAATCTAGTGTTATATCTCATTTAAACCCATTAATATGTATGCTTCCAAAATCTTAGATCTGTCTGTATAGTTTTTTCAGCTCTTTGAACACAAATACCCTGATTCAATCTTTTGAGGTAAACATGATAGAGACATCATAGATGATTATCAGAGTGTGTATCACAATCTTAACCATAAGGTCAATTTAAATGGTCTAAGACACAACAAATGAAAGTGAAAACTTTTTTTTTTTATTAGAATACATAATTTTGTAATAAACAAATACTGGAAAAGTTACTCTCATAATAAGCCTTAATGTCCTCCAAGAATTCAGTTTGGACTTCCTCCATTAATCCTTGTATCTTCTCCAATGGTTTTGTGGGCTAAAATTCATGTGTCTTTAACAACATTTTTTTCTGACAACTGTTTTCTCTTATTATCTATAAACTTGACTTCTTCTCTAGTCAAAGGTCTTTCAGGGTAATCCAAGTAATTCTTACCCTCTTTTGGTAATAAATGGTTATATTCCTCATTGGCTTCTTCTGCAATCAAGGGTCTTTCTATGTAATCTCTGACAACATTAGGATCACCCTTCTCTGGACTTAATTGATTATATTCTTGTTGAGAAATGATCTCAATAGTGCCATCTTTTTTTATTTTAACTGGTATACCTCTGTCTATATCTTTCTCTGAAAGAACTCTCTTTCCAAACTGAATTTTACTCATTCCTTTACTCTTTTCTTTACTGGAGGTGTTACCCATGGTTAATATGAAAAAGTCAAAATCTTATGTTACAACTTGTATTTATACCCTTTTTGTCTATATTTAGAATTCCATCAAGCTTATATTATATAACAATTTTTTTTTTTTTTTTTTTTTCAACTAAGACTTTTTTTTTTCTTTTTTCAGGATTCTCTAGTGAGGGCTTATGGAAATGATCTATGTCTACTCTCAGAATGGTGAAAGACTATCAGATTATGCAAAGACTAACAGAATATCCTCTCTTGGAACACTGAAACAAGAAAATCAAACAGGAGATGGATGGAGGATTTAAGAAGCACATAGATAAATATGATTTCCAACGAATTTAACCAGTATTATCATAGACTGTGGTTTACAGGATGACAAAGTAACAGGATTGTATCATTTTACTGTCAGACACTGACTATGGATAAGATGTACCCATTTATTAAACTGAGATCTAGTCAAATCAAGTACAATTGTATTGAAAAAATGATTTTCTGATAGCATGAACTCTTTAAAAATTAATTCTCACAGACCTCAAAGTATCTGAATGTGACTTTTATTTTTACCAATTTCTATTGAAGACTGTTGTTATGTATGAGAAGTATACATTTAAATCTTTTATTTTTCATCTTATTTCTATAACCCCCTAGAAATTACACAGATATTCAGATGCTGAATTTAATATTATTATTTAACTTTCCTGGAATGGTAAATATATTTTGTTTGTGTATGTATCATTTTTTAATTTTGAATTTAAAATTGGTCTCAATAAGACCCCCAATAAAGATGCAAGTGTCCCATAATCTGTGGTTTAATAATATCTTGAATATCTTTATCATATCATATTCATCATACTAATTACATATTGAATGTTTGTAGGAATACACTTTGTTGTTTAGGACACTTTGTCAAGGTCAAAGCATAAGATTATTGAGATGACTTCTTTGACAATAATTTGTAACTTACAAACTTCACATCATAAGTACACAGATGAAGAATCAATAAGATATTTCTATAGATTTTTTGGATCATTTACTCCTGGGTAAAAGTTAGTTACTAACTGAGATTACTGATTTGAATCCTGTAATGCAATAACTTAAACATTGTGTGATAACTTATAGACTTTATAAAAATTAGGTGCAAATTCTTAGGAAAGGATTGAAATGTTAATCAAATGTACAATGTTCAAGGGTGTTTATATGACTATTACTATGTAATACCTTAGAATTCTGTAAAAAATTTATTATCACTGCGTAGATAAAAATGGTGCATTACAGCAACTCTGGTGATTTACATACCTTCAGTCATAAATACATGTAGATAGGTATTTGGAAGACTCCTTTAGATTTTGAAATTTTTATTTCAAAAGTATAGAATTTAAGTTTGAAAGATTAAATGGCAGCATATCATTTGCTTGTGAATTAAAAAAATAAATCCAAACATATACATCTTTGGATGATAATTGTAGCATTTTATCAATTCCTGGACTTCGGTCTTGATATCATCCTTTAATGTCCTTAAAATTTTAATGACTGTCTTTTAGTTTTAGTTGAATTAGTTTCTTTTCTACATGTGAAAATTACATCATCCAAAGAAGTTCTTCATCTGCATGTTATATGAAGAAGACAATTTTCATCACAGTGAAAGAGATTGTTTTGTTAAACATATTGCATTGATGCACAAATATACTTTTAGATTTTTAATAGCTAGGGTTCATATTTCTTAATATGGAATGCTAAGTACTGTTGATTTCAATTTTTTTTTTTTTTTTGTGAACAAAGACATACTTGTAGAAAAAAATGTACATGATGTGTAAGAAAAGCATGTGTAAACCTTATGACTTTATATTTGCTGATTAATTCATTTATGAGTTTCATCTTTGTTTCAATGTAAACATTTCTAAGTAGGGCACACACCAGAAACTCTTAAAATTATTATATCAGGGTTTAACACAACAATTCCAAATGATTTTTGAACGCTTTTCATGTATCAGAAAGACAAAACAGAATGTTTGTTCACAGATGTTCCAAAGGAAAACAAACACAAAGAAATGATTTGTAATGTTCTTTATGTGATTCATGTAAAATGTATTTTAAAAGTGTACCCTAACATTTATCTTTTGCATTTATATTTTTGTAAAGAATTTCTCATAACTTTGAAAAAGTAGTCTTATTGTATAATATGGGTAGCTTAAAATCTTGTAAACTTGAAAGTTGTACATGATGTGTTACACATCTTACATATGTAACCATTTCATTTCAGGGTTTTCAGCATATATTGTAGTTTTGTCTTAAATTTGTTTACTTATGTAATCAATAATTTGCTAATACTCAAATTAGGAAATATATGAGAGAATAAACAAGAAAATCAGGTTTAAAAAATGTTTTTTACTACAAAGGGGTTAATCCATAAGTAAATTCAGTCTATACATTTAAGGTATTGGTTTATGAAATAAACTTACATATGAACATTGTAAGACAATTGTAATCATTAGTTTAACCAGTTTTTTTTTAAAAAAATAAATAGATTCACTGTCAGCATGTTATTTCTTGTAAAATAAATGAGAAAACAATTTTATTTGAGTCAGTTTTTTTAATGTAAATAAAAAAGCATTGGAAGTTGGGAATATTTCACAAAGTTAATTAATTTATACAAAATTTGTTATACATAAGTGAATAGAATTGGGCAGCAGGCAAAGCCTATTTGAGCCCTCTTTCTAAAGAGGGTAATTGAGCATAATTCTCACTAGGATAGTTGGAATATTTTGATTTAAGCATTAAAAAAACTATTTCATATTGAAATATACAAACCATGTTTAGTCATGCAGTATATAGTTTACACTTGACAAAATGTAAACCTTATCTCTATTCAGGGTCAATCCAAAGGTCAAAAAGGAATGAAAAAAAAAAATTTCTCTTTATGTATCAAACATGCAGGTATTATTGCAATAAATTCACTGTATTCATTTTTTGTTCTCTTTCTATGTATGAATAGCTCTGATTTAGGCAATCAAAGCAAATGAGTTATGTCAAATGATGAAGGTATACACAAGAAATTAACATGGACAGAGAATTTTGAGTTTCCCTCAAATATGGCTACCAAGTGATGTGAAATAAAAACAAAATGTGGATTCATCTATTAGGATTGAAACTTGTACATAATATTAATGATGGACACTATGACATTAAGAATGACATGAAAGAAATAAGTTTGATTCAATTATATGAACAGCTCTTAATCCATACAGTCAAAATGGAGGAAAAAATTTTCTTTATTAGGCATAAAGTAACAAACACTCACCCAATGCATCAGAATTTTACTTTTTTGAAGAAAAGGAACCTTACTTACTTTGTTGAGTTGACATTCATATTTTTTGTGTTTGACAGGTAGAGCAATGGTTTCTAACTATTATAGTGAGAACTTTTTATTTAAGAGTCATCAGATTGTTCTGATATTTTGGTTAAAATAACTGCATGACATCAAATAATTTGTTCATACAAAGGAATAAAAGATTTTCCAGGTTTCTTCTTTAGTCAGATTAAATAGTGTTCAACTAATATGTTCAAAATACATTATACAAGATAATCATCCAAGTTACACAAAGGTAAACAAATGACCTTATTATGTTTTAAGTCAAAAGGTCAAAGTGAGGAGGATATCTGCTATATTTAATAGTTTGGTTAATATTCATCAAACTTCATGAATAGGTTAATTAAACAAGCTTCATATATTTTGATTATCAGATCAAAGATCAGCACACTTTTTGCGATACCATTGTTGTCTATGAATATCTTAACACCTCTATTGATTTTTCAGATTAAAGGTCAATGTGTTCCTGCTACAGTAAAACTTCATTATAAGGATATCAGAGTGATTTGTTTATTTGTAAGAAATTAGTTATAAAATCTCCCACTCTTTCTATAATATGTCACTGAATGGGCTCCTTCATTTTAAAGAATTTTACAAGCAAATCATATACTGACTTTTAATCCTTCAAAACACAATATGTATATTAAATCTTGAGATTGAGATTTCAGCCTTTTAGGATTTCAGACTCTCAGGCTTCCAATCTTTAAAAACTTTCAATCTTGAGGACTGAGTATTTTCATATTTATTTTGTAAGTCTTGTCTTTTATGTCATTACGATTGATCCTTAGTAATTTAAACTTTTTCATATTTGTAAAACCAGAGTGTGAAAGTATAGTGTTTGTGTAATCTTCTAAATGTTTATCCATAAATACTGCTTTTAATACAGTCAAATATAATTTGTGATGATCAAAATTTCCAAATTGCCTGACCTATACATATTTAGAATTTCAATATCATACACTCTTGAATATTAATAAATATCAATATTTTGATTAAGCATTTAGCTATCATCCATACACTTGTTAACCTAAGGAAGGCTCTTATCATAAGTTAAACTCATGAAATTCCTCATGCAATTTTGAAGAATCTCTGTTATAAGGGATGGTAAAGACAAAAGACCCATAAATTTCCAAGGAGTAAAAATATTCAAAAATATATATCCACATTAAATTGAGGAACATTTGAAGAACTCCTTTTCTTTATAACTCATGACATTTCATGTAGATAGTGGCTATAATGTGTAAATAATCTTTATGAAAAAAGGATGGTGTAAAGTTAGCCTCACCCAACACCCAAGGGAGAGGGGAGGAGGGGTTGAACCCTTCTTTTTGTCCAGGAAACCTGAATTTTAAAGTTTAAAAAAATATATAAAATTGAATTAAATTTGTTTTTAAAAAATTATAAAATTGAATTAAATTAATTTTTCATTTCCTTTTATTTATTTATTTTTTTATTAATTGAAATAAACAATGCCAATTTCCTTTCCTTTCTTTTACCTCTGTCTTCATAAGGAAGGACAAAAAGAAGGGTTCAACCCCTCCTCCCCTCTCCCTTGGGTGTTGGGTGAGGCTAACTTTACACCATCCTTTTTTCATAAAGATTATTTACACATTATAGCCACTATCTACATGAAATGTCATGAGTTATAAAGAAAAGGAGTTCTTCAAATGTTCCTCAATTTAATGTGGATATATATTTTTGAATATTTTTACTCCTTGGAAATTTATGGGTCTTTTGTCTTTACCATCCCTTATAACAGAGATTCTTCAAAATTGCATGAGGAATTTCATGAGTTTAACTTATGATAAGAGCCTTCCTTAGGTTAACAAGTGTATGGATGATAGCTAATGCTTAATCAAAATATTGATATTTATTAATATTCAAGAGTGTATGATATTGAAATTCTAAATATGTATAGGTCAGGCAATTTGGAAATTTTGATCATCACAAATTATATTTGACTGTATTAAAAGCAGTATTTATGGATAAACATTTAGAAGATTACACAAACACTATACTTTCACACTCTGGTTTTACAAATATGAAAAAGTTTAAATTACTAAGGATCAATCGTAATGACATAAAAGACAAGACTTACAAAATAAATATGAAAATACTCAGTCCTCAAGATTGAAAGTTTTTAAAGATTGGAAGCCTGAGAGTCTGAAATCCTAAAAGGCTGAAATCTCAATCTCAAGATTTAATATACATATTGTGTTTTGAAGGATTAAAAGTCAGTATATGATTTGCTTGTAAAATTCTTTAAAATGAAGGAGCCCATTCAGTGACATATTATAGAAAGAGTGGGAGATTTTATAACTAATTTCTTACAAATAAACAAATCACTCTGATATCCTTATAATGAAGTTTTACTGTAGCAGGAACACATTGACCTTTAATCTGAAAAATCAATAGAGGTGTTAAGATATTCATAGACAACAATGGTATCGCAAAAAGTGTGCTGATCTTTGATCTGATAATCAAAATATATGAAGCTTGTTTAATTAACCTATTCATGAAGTTTGATGAATATTAACCAAACTATTAAATATAGCAGATATCCTCCTCACTTTGACCTTTTGACTTAAAACATAATAAGGTCATTTGTTTACCTTTGTGTAACTTGGATGATTATCTTGTATAATGTATTTTGAACATATTAGTTGAACACTATTTAATCTGACTAAAGAAGAAACCTGGAAAATCTTTTATTCCTTTGTATGAACAAATTATTTGATGTCATGCAGTTATTTTAACCAAAATATCAGAACAATCTGATGACTCTTAAATAAAAAGTTCTCACTATAATAGTTAGAAACCATTGCTCTACCTGTCAAACACAAAAAATATGAATGTTAACTCAACAAAGTAAGTAAGGTTCCTTTTCTTCAAAAAAGTAAAATTCTGATGCATTGGGTGAGTGTTTGTTACTTTATGCCTAATAAAGAAAATTTTTTCCTCCATTTTGACTGTATGGATTAAGAGCTGTTCATATAATTGAATCAAACTTATTTCTTTCATGTCATTCTTAATGTCATAGTGTCCATCATTAATATTATGTACAAGTTTCAATCCTAATAGATGAATCCACATTTTGTTTTTATTTCACATCACTTGGTAGCCATATTTGAGGGGGAAATTCTCTGTCCAAAATTCTCTGTCCATGTTAATTTCTTGTGTATACCTTCATCATTTGACATAACTCATTTGCTTTGATTGCCTAAATCAGAGCTATTCATACATAGAAAGAGAACAAAAAATGAATACAGTGAATTTATTGCAATAATACCTGCATGTTTGATACATAAAGAGAAATTTTTTTTTTCATTCCTTTTTGACCTTTGGATTGACCCTGAATAGAGATAAGGTTTACATTTTGTCAAGTGTAAACTATATACTGCATGACTAAACATGGTTTGTATATTTCAATATGAAATAGTTTTTTTAATGCTTAAATCAAAATATTCCAACTATCCTAGTGAGAATTATGCTCAATTACCCTCTTTAGAAAGAGGGCTCAAATAGGCTTTGCCTGCTGCCCAATTCTATTCACTTATGTATAACAAATTTTGTATAAATTAATTAACTTTGTGAAATATTCCCAACTTCCAATGCTTTTTTATTTACATTAAAAAAACTGACTCAAATAAAATTGTTTTCTCATTTATTTTACAAGAAATAACATGCTGACAGTGAATCTATTTATTTTAAAAAAAAAAAAAAACTGGTTAAACTAATGATTACAATTGTCTTACAATGTTCATATGTAAGTTTATTTCATAAACCAATACCTTAAATGTATAGACTGAATTTACTTATGGATTAACCCCTTTGTAGTAAAAAACATTTTTTAAACCTGATTTTCTTGTTTATTCTCTCATATATTTCCTAATTTGAGTATTAGCAAATTATTGATTACATAAGTAAACAAATTTAAGACAAAACTACAATATATGCTGAAAACCCTGAAATGAAATGGTTACATATGTAAGATGTGTAACACATCATGTACAACTTTCAAGTTTACAAGATTTTAAGCTACCCATATTATACAATAAGACTACTTTTTCAAAGTTATGAGAAATTCTTTACAAAAATATAAATGCAAAAGATAAATGTTAGGGTACACTTTTAAAATACATTTTACATGAATCACATAAAGAACATTACAAATCATTTCTTTGTGTTTGTTTTTCCTTTGGAACATCTGTGAACAAACATTCTGTTTTGTCTTTCTGATACATGAAAAGCGTTCAAAAATCATTTGGAATTGTTGTGTTAAACCCTGATATAATAATTTTAAGAGTTTCTGGTGTGTGCCCTACTTAGAAATGTTTACATTGAAACAAAGATGAAACTCATAAATGAATTAATCAGCAAATATAAAGTCATAAGGTTTACACATGCTTTTCTTACACATCATGTACATTTTTTTTCTACAAGTATGTCTTTGTTCACAAAAAAAAAATTGAAATCAACAGTACTTAGCATTCCATATTAAGAAATATGAACCCTAGCTATTAAAAATCTAAAAGTATATTTGTGCATCAATGCAATATGTTTAACAAAACAATCTCTTTCACTGTGATGAAAATTGTCTTCTTCATATAACATGCAGATGAAGAACTTCTTTGGATGATGTAATTTTCACATGTAGAAAAGAAACTAATTCAACTAAAACTAAAAGACAGTCATTAAAATTTTAAGGACATTAAAGGATGATATCAAGACCGAAGTCCAGGAATTGATAAAATTCTACAATTATCATCCAAAGATGTATATGTTTGGATTTATTTTTTAATTCACAAGCAAATGATTATTATGCTGCCATTTAATCTTTCAAACTTAAATTCTATACTTTTGAAATAAAAATTTCAAAATCTAAAGGAGTCTTCCAAATACCTATCTACATGTATTTATGACTGAAGGTATGTAAATCACCAGAGTTGCTGTAATGCACCATTTTTATCTACGCAGTGATAATAAATTTTTTACAGAATTCTAAGGTATTACATAGTAATAGTCATATAAACATCCTTGAACATAGTGCATATGACTTACATTTCAATCCTTTCCTAAGAATTTGCACCTAATTTTTATAAAGTCTATAAGTTATCACACAATGTTTAAGTTATTGCATTACAGGATTCAAATCAGTAATCTCAGTTAGTAACTAACTTTTACCCAGGAGTAAATGATCCAAAAAATCTATAGAAATATCTTATTGATTCTTCATCTGTGTACTTATGATGTGAAGTTTGTAAGTTACAAATTATTGTCAAAGAAGTCATCTCAATAAACTTATGCTTTGACCTTGACAAAGTGTCCTAAACAACAAAGTGTATTCCTACAAACATTCAATATGTAATTAGTATGATGAATATGATATGATAAAGATATTCAAGATATTATTAAACCACAGATCATGGGACACTTGCATCTTTATTGGGGGTCTTATTGAGACCAATTTTAAATTCAAAATTGAAAAATGATACATACACAAACAAAATATATTTACCATTCCAGGAAAGTTAAATAATAATATTAAATTCAGCATCTGAATATCTGTGTAATTTCTAGGGGGTTATAGAAATAAGATGAAAAATAAAAGATTTAAATGTATACTTCTCATACATAACAACAGTCTTCAATAGAAATTGGTAAAAATAAAAGTCACATTCAGATACTTTGAGGTCTGTGAGAATTAATTATACCCGCACTTTCGAAAGAAAGTTCGGGTATATTGTTGTTACTCATGTCCGTGCGTCCGTCCGTCCGTCCGTCCGTCTGTCACACTTTTCTTCCCTGAACTCCTCCTACATTTTTTACACTAGCTTAATCATCCTTTGGGAGATGGTTGGGGGTGTCATGTAGATGTGCAGTAAGGTTTCGGAATTTTGATTTTGCCCCGGGGGATCAAATGGGGGTCGAAAAATGACGTTTTTTTTTTTTATACAAAAAGCCCCTTCTTCCCTGAACTCCTCCTACATTTTTCACAGTAGCTTAATCATCCTTTGGGAGATGGTTGGGGGTGTCATGTAGATGTGCAGTAAGGTTTCGGAATTTTGATTTTGCCCCGGGGGATCAAATGGGGGTCGAAAAATGACGTTTTTTATACAAAAAGCCCCTTCTTCCCTGAACTCCTCCTACATTTTTCACAGTAGCTTAATCATCCTTTGGGAGATGGTTTGGGGTGTCATGTAGATGTGCAGTAAGGTTTCGGAATTTCGATTTTGCCCCGGGGGATCAAATGGGGGTCGAAAAATGACGTTTTTTATACAAAAAGCCCCTTCTTCCCTGAACTCCTCCTACATTTTTCACAGTAGCTTAATCATCCTTTGGGAGATGGTTGGGGGTGTCATGTAGATGTGCAGTAAGGTTTCGGAATTTTGATGTTGCCCCGGGGGCGAAAAATGACGTTTTTTATACAAAAAGCCCCTTCTTCCTTGAACTCCTTCTACAATTTACTCAGCAGCCTAATCATCTTTTGAGAGATGGCTGGTGGTGTCATGTAGATGTGCAGTAAGGTTTCAGAATTTCGATTTTGCCCCGGGGGTTCAAATGGGGGTCGAAAAATGACGTTTTTTATATAAAAAGCCCCTTCTTCCCTGAACTCCTCCTACATTTTTCACAGTAGCTTAATCATCCTTTGGGAGATGGTTTGGGGTGTCATGTAGATGTGCAGTAAGGTTTCGGAATTTTGATTTTGCCCCGGGGGGTCAAATGGGGGTCGAAAAATGACGTTTTTCATACAAAGATGAACTCCTCTTACATTTTACTCAGCAGCTTAATCATCTTTTGGGAGATGGTTGGTGGTGTCAGGTAGATGTGCAGTAAGGTTTCGGAATTTTGATGTTGCCCCGGGGGGTCAAATGGGGGTTGAAAAATAATGTTTTTCAAACAAAGAGCCCTGTTTTCCCTGAACTCCTCTTACATTTTACTCAGCAGCTTAATCATCTTTTGGGAGATGGTTGGTGGGGTCATGTAGATATGCAGTAAGGTTTTGGAATTTAATTTTGCCCCGGGGGGTCAAATGTGGGTCGGAAAATGATGCTTTTTGTGCAAAAAGCCCTGTCTTACTTGAAGTCTTCCTTAATGTTACTCAGAAGCCTAATAATCTTTTAGGAGGGTTAAATATTTTGAAAATTATGTAAAACATCAACGTCAAGGGGTAACAAGATGTGTTTGTGAAATACTATGCGCCCGGCATCAACAAAGTACAAAAAGCTATATTTTTTGCATATAGGTCACAGTCAAGGTCGTTGACCTTGGTGTTGTTTGTAAGAACTTAATTAGTGGGGTATGCATACTAAATATGAAGTTGTTATCTCCTATGGTTCAAAAGTTATGGCAAAAAGTAGAAAAAGCTATTTTTAGCATATAGGTCACCGTTAAGGTCACAAGGTCATTGACCTTCATGTCATTTGAAGGAACTTTATCAGTGCAGTATTCGAACCAAATATGAAGTCTCTATCTCCTATGGTTCAAAGGTTATGGCAAAAAGTGGAAAAAGCTATTTTTAGTATAAAGGTCACAGTCAAGGTCACATGATCATTGACCTTGGTGTTGTTTGAAAGAACCTATTTAGTGAAGTATGCATACCAAATATGAAGTCCCTATCTCCTATGGTTCAAAAGTTATGACCAACACTTGAAAAACCTATTTTTAGCATATAAGTCGCAGTCAAGGTCACAAGGTCATTGACCTTGATGTCATTTGAAAGAACTTTGTTAGAGGAGTATGCATACTAAATATGAAGTCTCTATCTCTTACGGTTCAAAAGTATTGGCCAAGGTTAAACTTGACAACAGACAAACAGACAAACAGATAAACAGACAAACACACAGGACAAAAACAATATGCGCCCCTAAAAAATTGGGGCGCATAAAAAAAACATTGCATGCTGGGAAACACCTTGAATTCTTATGAGTAATTTATGTACATGTCAAATGTGAGAGTCATATCTCATCTCAATCAAAAGTTATAAGCAAATGCAACATTTTTGAAAAGTAGGTTAGGCTTGATCGCTTCAAGGTCAAGGTCACAGTGTAAAAATATTTGGAAAGGTCTTTATCACAGGTAATAATAAACATGCATTATGATATGAATGCCCTAACTTTTCTCTTTCAAAATGATGAATTTATAACAACTTAATTTTTTTGCAAGTTGGTCAAACTTCTAGGTCACATGTAAAAAAAAAACATGCCATTCTCACAGGTAAATATACTAATAATAATTTTAATATGAATGTCTCTTCTCATTCTGTAGATATGACCGTGATAACCAAGATTAAATTTTTTGAGACAGAACTGAGTCTGACATACAAATGTACATATTTCTATATGAATTGGGTAAAATTGGCCCAGTGGTTCTAGAGAAGTTAAAAATGTAAAAAGTTTTCAGACAAACAGATGGACAACACGTCAGACATTATATGTTAAGGAAACAAAAAAAGCTCAAATGAGTGTTTTGAAAGGGTTACAATATGGTTGGAGTATTTGAAAAGCTGTTTTTTTTCCTGCAGAGATATGCATGACCAACATATTTATGTTTTATATTTTCTTTAGTAATTTGTTTGTTTGTTGTGAATACATCTTCCCTCATATGGAGACACCACCAAATAATAATGTAGATAAGATGTGTTTGTGAAACACTGATGTCCCAGTATGGAAGCCTATGGCGAAGGTTGAAGTTTCTCAAATATATGTCAAACTCAAAGGTCAAGGGTTCAAATTGTTAGTGTCAGAAGAAAGTCTATGTTAAATAAAGAAATCTCTAGTAATTCCTTTTCAAAAGTTAATTGCCAAGGTTAATTTTTTTTTTAAGTGGTTCAAACTCAAGGGTCAAGGTCAAACATATTTCCTGTTGACAGTTCAAAATGAATACAATATGTCATGATAAGTATGAAAGCCCTAGCACCTACTGATCAAAAATTAGGCAGAGTTTAAAGTTTGGTATTTTTCTTGTAAAAATGTGTATCCCATGTCAAATCAGAGGTAAAAATTAATGGTACCCAAATAAAAGGTCTTTTTAAATTGTCACAAGAAATAAACCTATAAAATGTGGAAGCTATATGTATAGCCCATCCCACTTAAAACTTATGGGCAAGCTAGCTAGGATTTAATTTTTGCAGACTTATAGACAGACATACTATAAACACAAGAAACAAAATATGTACATGTATAATAATTAGTCAAATGGAAAAAAAATATACTATTAAACTGGAATCACAAAATAGATTGTTATTTCAGGGACAGGAAGTGGGTAGAAGATTGAATCCCCCCCTCCCTCCCCCCCCCCCCCATCTTGCATTTGCTTTGTTATTTAAACAAGACTATATACTGTAGCAAGTAAAAAATGACTCTTGACATCCTCTCCCTATAAACTTAGAAAACATTGACCTCCCTATCATTGTTTTTTTATTTGTTTATTTGTTTTCATTTTTTTTCTCCTGCTTGTCACGAAATTCTGGGCTGGAATTTTTTGAATTGAACCCCCCTCCCTACTCCCTAAAAAAATTCTGGATCCGCAAATTGGCAGTAACTGAATGTCACATCGACAATGGGAGATAACTTCACAATATGAAATTCGTCTAGTGTGGCATGGGATGATCTTTGACCCTTTTTAAACTTTAACCTAATCATTGACTTCTTCTTACCGACTCCCTGTGTCTCGTAAACTTCATGAAATATAAATCCAATTATAACACAAAATGAATTAATCCTAGTGCACACCAGACTGCACCCATGTGCCATTTTGGCGAACTTTCGTCGATTCCGTCACCTTATCAGATGAAGTGGGAATCGGCCGAGGTGTGCCAAATGGTGTTTAATTTATAAATATCATAATGTTGACGCAACGTGATGTAATGTAGAAATTTACATGTTCACATGTATAGTACAAGAAGAGGATATTAAATTTCATTTGTCTTTGATGATAATATTTAAAAAGGTCCTATTCATATATAATTTAAAGAATTTTTGTCAGAAAAAAAAAACCATTGAGTAAATCTCACCCAAACGTCAAAAACCTATATCGTGGAGGTGGGTAAGGGGTAGTGGTGACTATTGCCGAAATTTTAACTTTTCATACCTATTTTACACATATTCGTGTTTACCAGGGGGGGGGGGATCTGCATTTTAGGGGGGTACATTGTAACTTTTACCTTTAGTGTATACATTTTTTAACCTTGTAAAAAGGGGGGGGGGGGGGGCATAGTCCCTCATAGAAATGTAAAATGTATAAAATAAAATAAGAGGTTCTGAGTTATAGGTCACAGGGTCTGAGAATAGGAGGATGTAAATTATAGAATTATTTTGACAAAAAATGTAGTCTTGTATTTAGAGGAAAAAAAAAAAATAAAAAATAAAGTTCCATAATACTGTAAAAAATCCTAAATCCTGTTTGACTTGTTTCAGTGTTCCAAGAGAGGATATTCTGTTAGTCTTTGCATAAAAAAGAGTAGACATAGATCATTTCCATAAGCCCTCACTAGAGAATCCTGAAAAATATTAAAAAAGTCTTAGTTGAAGAAAAAAAAATTGTTATATAATATAAGCTTTATGGAATTCTAAATATAGACAAAAAGGGTATAAATACAAGTTGTAACATAAGATTTTGACTTTTTCATATTAACCATGGGTAACACCTCCAGTAAAGAAAAGAGTAAAGGAATGAGTAAAATTCAGTTTGGAAAGAGAGTTCTTTCAGAGAAAGATATAGACAGAGGTATACCAGTTAAAATAAAAAAAGATGGCACTATTGAGATCATTTCTCAACAAGAATATAATCAATTAAGTCCAGAGAAGGGTGATCCTAATGTTGTCAGAGATTACATAGAAAGACCCTTGATTGCAGAAGAAGCCAATGAGGAATATAACCATTTATTACCAAAAGAGGGTAAGAATTACTTGGATTACCCTGAAAGACCTTTGACTAGAGAAGAAGTCAAGTTTATAGATAATAAGAGAAAACAGTTGTCAGAAAAAAATGTTGTTAAAGACACATGAATTTTAGCCCACAAAACCATTGGAGAAGATACAAGGATTAATGGAGGAAGTCCAAACTGAATTCTTGGAGGACATTAAGGCTTATTATGAGAGTAACTTTTCCAGTATTTGTTTATTACAAAATTATGTATTCTAATAAAAAAAAAAAGTTTTCACTTTCATTTGTTGTGCCTTAGACCATTTAAATTGACCTTATGGTTAAGATTGTGATACACACTCTGATAATCATCTATGGTGTCTCTATCATGTTTACCTCAAAAGATTGAATCAGGGTATTTGTGTTCAAAGAGCTGAAAAAACTATACAGACAGATCTAAGATTTT
>NW_026924786.1:0-24221 GCF_032062105.1 Saccostrea cuccullata
AAGAACGGTAACATTAATATTTTTATGATTTTTTTATTGATTCTTGGAATATATAAAGAAATGTTAATGATTAAACAACATGCCATGATCACCTTGCATGTGCATGCACGTGCTTTTGCGTGCAGTGCGTTAAATGACAAAAAGTTTATATCATTGTAGCTTTTAAAATTCTTTTATGAAATCCTGCAATACTGAGCATATTAAAAAAGTTATGAGGGAATTAGCACAAAAAGGGAGTTGGGGAGCGTTTGGGGAACATCTGTAACGGTCCCCGTTACAATTAGAACTAGTTGTCTTTCCAATTCTCTGCTCTTCTTTTATGCAACCACATGAATGCTGATTCCGCCTCTCTGCACTCACTCTCTATCAATCTCCTTCTCTCTGCCCCGGTTATGCCAATGGCTCCCAGTGCCCTGTTAAAACGCACTATGAAAAATTACGCACTTTGAATTTTTTTTCAAAGTGCGTCGACCATATTAACGCACTTTGAAAAAATGTGTATGGTTTGGCCAGTCTTAGGTATGATAAATAATTAATTGAAAATGTTACTTTGAAAATTTTCTTTCTCTTAGGTGTTTTACTGTACTTATTTTTTTCTAGTTTGCATGCATGATATGTAAACTAAAATGAATCGAAAGTTTTCAACGTCATAATAGTTATGTAAATACATACATTTGGATGTAGCATAGGCATAGGTACCGAGGGGGGAGGGGGGGGCTTAGGCACACACATGATTTGTAAAGATATACATAGTATTGTATACTTGAAAATTGGGGCTTATCTAAGGGGGGGGAAACTCAAAATATGTGTCGGATCAAAAAGTAAAATAAGAGGTGCACAATGGCAATATGTAATAAAGATTTTGTTGAAATTTCATTAAATTTTATTTAGTGGTATGAGAGGAGTTGCGGATAAGAGATGGCTACCCCAAAGCGTAACAGACGGACGGACGGACGGACGGAATTAACGATTACTATATACTCTCCCGCTTTTCAAGCGGGGGGTATAATAATACTTTCCACAATTGTTTTCTATAAACGTCGTTGTAATAACAAAACTATATCTGGAAATTAAAGCTGACATGAACTCTTAACAAGGCATCATTTTTCATCTTTGTACGACTTACTACATTCCTGTACGCTTCGATTCCGCCATATTTACTTGAAAATTTTTGGCCACTTAAACTTGTTATATAAAGCCTGGTACATTTGTTTCACTTGAATGATTTTCTAGCCTGGCTGTCGACATGTACACATCTCCGATAGCATAGTTGTCATAAATCCATAAACTAACCAAATGAAATACATGTTTTAAAAGTTAAAATCCAACAAAAACTAGAACTATACTGAGAAGTAAATTAAAATGAAGCGCATTGCAATGGTAAATTTTCCGTTTGGATGAAACGTTCTGAGTCATATTTGAAGTGTCAATTATAACAAAATGACACGCCCATTTTTTTTAGAAACAAACAAGAAATAATTGTCGTATATGTTATCCAATCACCCCACTCTTTGCGAGGAACACGAGTTACACCGAAATGGGGATTTTTAAGATTTAAGAGAGATTTAGAGAGTTCAATCTCTTGTAAAACACGTATTGCATCGAATTCGTACATTATTATAAATGCATCATGTATATTGAATTTCAATAGGAAATGTATTTGTCGAACACGTGCTTACTCTGTGTTTATGTAGACTGTCAATTTGATTGGCTATTATATTTATGGAATACCTGTTCTACAGGTATTCGAATGAATCACTTGACCGATTTTTCCTTTCGAAAGAAATGGGCGCGGCATTGTATGACAATCAACGTTCTAAAGATAGCTCAAAACGTTCCATTCACACTGGAAATTTTACCACTTCAATGCGCTTTATTGTACTTTTGAATGCATTTGCTGCAATTTAGAAAAAATAAAAAACACGGAAAACAGCAATAACCATTTGGATATGCACGCATGCAGGTCGAGAATACGCATCAAACGCAGTTATAAAGATATTTACCTGAATACGGCTACCGTTACAGGGATGTGCACATGTCGAAAGATATATCCTTTATCACTTTTATTAAAATATGCATCTCAGAAGTCACGTAATCCCACTGCTGGTAAAGTGGGAATCGAGAAAAATCTTGGTTTCGGACACCAGCTACAATGAAGCGCATTGAATGTTCAGTGTGGTTTCATGCAGTACAATTGCTTGTTGGTTGAATACATACAATGAAGCGCATTGAAGTGGTAAAATTTTCCGATTGGATGAAACGTTCTGAGTCATGTTTTGAACGTCAATTATAACATAATGACACGCCCATATTTTTAGAAACCGAGAAAGAAATATTCGTCGTAATGTTATAGGACATTCCAATCTTCGCAACAAACAACATGATTCACACTGAAATGGAGCTTTAAAAAATCAGAAGAAAGAATAAGACTCCCCGCCTCTTTAAACTCAAATTGCAACGGATATGAACATATTTTTGAGCTTATCATGTCTATCGAATTTACCACAACACATGTTTCGGTCGAACAAGCGTTTACTCGGTGTTTATTTACGATGAAGCACATTGAAGTGGTAAAATTTTCCATTTGGATGAAACATTCCGATTCATGTTTTGACCGTCAATTATAACATTACGACACGCCCATTTATTTAGAAACGAGAAAGGAATATTCGTCGTAATGTTTTAGGACGTTACACATTCCGCACAAACAACATGAGTTACACTGAAATTAAGATTTTTAAATAAGAAAGAAAGATATAAAGAGTTTCCGCTTATATGTAAAACACGCATTGAAACTATTTTGTTCATAATTATGATTTTATCGTGTGTATTGGAGTTAGCATAGCACATGTATCAGTCGAACGCGTGCTTACTCGGTGTTTATGTAGACCTTCAATTTCATTGGCTATTCTATTTATGAAATACCTGTTCTAAAGGTATTCAATTGTATCATTTGACCGATTTTTCCTTTCTAAAGAAATGGGCGTGTCTAAAGATAGCTCAAAACGTTCCATCCAAAACAGAAAATTTTACCACTCCAAATGCGCTTCATTGTAGACCGTCAATTTGATTGGTTATTTTATTTATGGAAAACCTGTTCTACAGGTATTCGAATAAACAAACTTACCGTTTTATCCATTTGTAAAGAAATGGGCGTGTTATAAGATGACAATAAACGTTCTAAAGATAGCTCAAAACGTTCCATACGAACGGAAAATTTTACCACTTCAATGCGCTTCATTGTATAAGGAGCAATCTTGTAATTGCTTTAGATTACATCCGTTCAATGTATTTCACTAGATTATTCATACAATGAAGCGCATTGAAGTGGTAAAATTTCCTGTTTGAATGGAACGTTTTGATCACTTTAGAATGTTGTTTGTCATACAATGACACCCCCATTTCTTTAGAAAGTAATAATCGGTAAAATGGTTCATTGGAATACCCGTAGAAGAGGTATTTTAAAAATATAATAGCCAATCTAATTGACAGTCTACATAAACACAGAGCAAGCACGTGTTCGACCAATACAATGAAGCGCATTGAAGTGGTAAAATTTTCCATTTGGATGAAACGTTCTGAGTCATATATTGAACGTCAATTATTACAAAATAGCGCGCCTATTTCTTTAGAAACGAAACAAGAAATATTCGTCGTAATGTTTTAGGACACTCCACTTTTTGCGACAAGCAACGTGATAGTTTCACCGGAATGGAGATTTTTAAAGTAATAAGAGAGATTTAGAGAGTTCCGGCTTCTGTAAAACACGTATTGCAATGAATTTGTAAATACATGTAATTACATCTTGTTACTTGGAGTTTTCATTACACATGTATTGGTCGACCACGTGCTTACTCTGTGTTAATGTAGACCGTCAATTTGATTGGATATTATATTTAATGGAATACCTGTTCTACAGGTATTCGAATGAAACATTTGACCGATTTTTCCTTTCTAAAGAAATGGGCGCGGCATTGTATGACAATCAACGTTCTAAAGATAGCTCAAAACGTTCCATTCACACTGGAAATTTTACCACTTCAATGCGCTTCATTGTACTTTTGAATGCATATGCATTTGCTGCAATTTAGAAAAAAAATAACACGGAAAACAGCAAAAACCTTTTGGATATGCACGCATGCAGGTCGAGAATACGATCAAACGCAGTTATAAAGATATTTACTTGAATACTGCTAACGTTACAGGGATGTGCACATGTCGAAAGAAATATCCTTTATTACTTTTATTGAAATATGCATCTCAGAAGTCATGTAATCCCTTTGCTGGTAAAGTGCGAATCGAGAAAATTTTGGTGTCGGACACCAGCTTCAAATGAAGCGCATTGCAATGGTAAAGTTCCCGTTTGAATGAACCGTTCTGAGCTATCTTTAGAACGTTGATTGTCATACAATGACACGCCCATTTCTTTCGAAAGGAAAAATCGGTCAAATGGTTCATTCGAATACCCGTAGAACAGGTAATCCATAGATATAATATCCAATCAAATTGACGGTCTATATAAACACAGAGTAAGCACGTGTTCGACCAATACGTTATGGAAACTCCAATAAATGATAAATTCATAATTATGTACAATTCGTTGTAATACGTGTTTTACTGAAGTTGGAATTTTTAAATCTCTCTTATAACTTTAAAAATCTCCATTTCGGTGTAACTCATGTAACCTGTTGCAACGAATGGGGTGTCCTAAAAAATTACGATGAATATATCTTGTTCGTTTCTAAAGAACTGGGCGTGTCATTCTGTTATAATTGGAGTTCAAAATATGACTCAGAACGTTTCATCCAAACGGAAAATTTTACCACTTCAATGAGCTTCATTGTATTTGCTTTTGATGTGTTAGACTCGATTAACCCTACATTACTTGTGTTAAAAGTGATATTTTTATATACTATATGAATCATTCATGATTTCGTATGTCTTTAATGTTTCACAAGATTAAAACTTTTGATGCAATATAAAGTTTTCTGATAACATTGCGAGTATGGTTGCTGTATGTGCGACTCTTGGCACGTGTAATTGCTACGTTAGGCTTCTGTTCTGTTTCATAAGGTGCGACGTTTTACTGCTGTATCATAAATGTATTGTTATCCGAGAAAGACATTTAAATTTAATATCTACACATCAGGTAGTGCAACTGTTTTTTAATAAACCCCCAAAACAAATATCTCCAATTCGAGGGTTGGTTGCTTCTATCAAATATCTAAAATGTATTGCATATATACCCCAACATAAATTGTTCTATTATGTGAAAAAATAAAGGATTAAAAATGCAAAATTCACTCAGGTTAGTTTATATTAGATAACATTCTTAAAAATCATGCACAACTTGTTTTACTAAAATATGTAACTGGAGTATATGTTCATTTAGGCTTTATCCCAAAATCCAATTTTAATAATTCCAGATTCATTTCGTAAGTTATTTTCGATTAACTATCTCGAACTTTAAAGTTACAAACTTTCTGTGTATGCAAAAGAAACAAAAAAGACCTTGGAACCTAACACCCCCCCCAAGAAAAAAAGATTGACTTCTCTTTAATAAGAATGAGAGTCATGACCCTACATGTATTTGAAATATTTTTATAACTCAACAAAATATTCTCATTTTTAAATGACATAAAGGCATCCGTCTATTTATTAAACATGCAGACCCGTGACATTATTTTTCATGGATGAGGGTCGCAGGCGATTGACAATCCAACAAAAAATGTCCAATCTCGGAAGAACACAGCTCCAGAACTGTAGTGTTAACTTAGGGCTTCATGTTTTCATATTTGATTATTAAGACTTAAAAAATATAAAAGCATAACGCTGTTGTTCTGCAGCTTCGTTGTGGGAAGAACAGTCCTTGGGGTTGGGGACCTTTCTCTAACTATTCCATTTTCCACAACGGTCATCTTTGCTATACAAAGCTTTCTCATACGCACTTTTCCTCATAAACTGAGTAGAGTAGCGTTTCAGAAACCCTTGGCCAGCGAAGATGACAACGGCTGAATTTGCGAACCTTTCGGTTAGCTACAGAACTATATTTGTCCAAAGACGGGAGAGCTGGAAAAAGTGTGCTGCTTCTCGGTTTCAAACTGTCATATTCTAAAAATATTTCTAGCTGGATGTTCCAAATAAATTTCTTTACAATTTCTTGTTTTATTATTTTATACAATAAAATATTTCATAATACCAGGGTATGACTTTTTTAGTAAATCGTTAAATCTGTTATTTTCTGGATATTTTACATGGAATACGTTGTAAATAAGTACTAGAAACATAATTCATGACAAAAAAAGAAAAAGATATATTTTGACCAGGGGTGTATATATGGAGGGGGGGGGGGGTGGTCCTGTCGACAAGTACCTGTGACTTAGCTCTCCAATCAGTCTTGTAGCACATATTGCATCATTCAATTGCGAGTAAATGAAAAACACGATGTGAACAGCCATTTACATGAAATGTTGCGATATTGAGCTCTTTTTGGGTAAAAGGCAATCCAATCGCTTAACTTTTTAATGAATATGCTTTCTAGAAAGTGATTTTTAATGTTTTATATAAAAAAAATATGCGTTTAATTAGATAATTCACAAGTGCCAATACTAGCTGGAGTCCGACACCAAGACTTTCTCGATTCGCACTTTACCAGCAGTGTAATCCATTGCTAACTGAACAGAAAAAATTTGTCACCACATAGCATTTGGACACACGTGGTCCACGACGATCAGTTTATTTGGTCAGGGAAAAAAAATTTAAAGGTGGAAAGCTTACTGGTATTTTGGTTGATTTAAAAAAATGCAAATAATTTATTTTCAAAAATAAATATTACTCTTGTCTGTATATGTAAATGTAAACAAAATTTTAAACATGGTTTAACTAGATTAAATTTATTTTATAGCATGCAACATTACGGAATCATTCATCCTTTGACGACCCCTTGGCACGCAAAAGATCGTTTCCCTGATTTTCGAAAGAGTAGGCTCATTGGGGGCGGTAAGAGAAACCAAAACTTTAAATACTGGTCACATGTTTTACTTTTAATCGCTGATATATGGCTGAAATATTGCCGAATCGGCGTTAAACATCAATCAATCCTTTGACGAGATTCTCCCGTGAAAGGGGGGGGGGGGGTAATGCATTACGCTCTTTGAAAAAGACCGGATTTCATTACTATTAAATATTTTCATTATAAATACTGTGTATTGGCTTTATTTTTTAAAATATAGACCTAATATAACTTGATTTAAACTTATTTTATAATTTTATACACAATAAACGAGTTTGATTCTGTGGTACATGTACATGAATGATTAAAATAGAATTCATTGGCGGATCCAGAGGTGGGGTGGGGTGCCGGGGATTGAACCGCCTTTATTTTTGTTCACAGATACAGAGAGAGAGAGGGAGAGAATGTTTCTTTTCTGTAATATAGAATATAGATATTTAGACGTCTAATAATTTGAAGAAATAAGAAAATCTCTGTCCTTTCTGTTCGCTAGATCTGTATATTTTCGGTGATTTGCTTTCCTCCGTGTACCTTTAATCATTTTTCAATCATTCATTTGAATCTCTTCACCATTTTACGACTGTATACATAGACCACAAAAATATATAGGTGATTGTATACATAATAGTAGATCTATATAAACCATGCGTGAATAAAAATCTAAACAAAAAAATTGTACGTCGCTATAAAGGTGAAGTATGGGAATATAGGCCAGGGGCATATTTTATTTTTTTTTTCTTTATAAACGAGGACAATTCTCTCAGAAAACAGTGTTTATTGTTATTTAAATTGTGTTTTTAAAATCAATAACATACTGAAATTTTATGCTTTTTTCTGTTAAGCATAGTGTTCTAACTACATGTATTCTTTCTGAAAGTAGCGAGCTGCACTTTAGAATGTAATGAAACTCATCTCCGAGTTCTTTTAAATTACAATGGGGACAAATTCTATTTTGTCTTGGTAACCCTGGCCAAGGGCTCTGACCACCCACAAGTAACATGCAAGGAATTTAAGATTCCAGCGAACTTTAGCTATACCATTTTTGGACCATCTTCAGAAGTAACTAACTTCTAGAAATATGCATGAAATATTTCGGTTCAGTGAAGATAAAGGTTTAAAATTTTCCCGTAGTATGCAGATGGAGGGGGGCTCACTTTTTCTGAGGATAATCTTTTCCTGCAGTTTTAAATAATATTTTGATTTGGAAGCTCCCTCCACATTTTTTGATGCCGGAAAATACGCAGATTCAAGCATTTAAAAGTAATGTACCGAACAGAAAGGTTACAAGAAGCCCCCCTCTATCCCCTACCAAAAAAGGATTTTAGAGTGTGGTTCCCCTAACAAAAAAATACTAGAGTTAACTGTAGTTAACTATAGTTTACTACAGTTAACTATAGTGATAACTTTGACACTTTGAAAACTTTGATTTACTATAGTGATAACTTTGACACTTTGAAAAACTTTGACGAAAACTTTGACACTTTGAAAAACTTTGAGGAAAACTTTGACACTTTGAAAAACTTTGGAGAAAACTTTGACACTTTGAAAAACTTTGAGGAAAACTTTGACACTGAAAAACTTTGGCGAAAACTGTGATACTTAAAAAAAGTTTATCATAAACTTTGATACTTTGAAAAAATTTTATCGAAATCTCCGATACTTTAAAAAAACTTTTTTGAAAACTTTGGCGAAAACTTTGTCGAAAACATTGACATTTTGAAAAACTTTATCGAAAACTTTGACACTTCCAAAAACTTTATAGAAAACTATGACACTTTGAAAAACTTTATCGAAAATTTTGATACTTTGAAAAACTTTATCGAAAACTTTGACACTTTGAAAAACTTTATCGAAAACTTTGACACTTTGAAAAACTTTATCGAAAACTTTGACACTTTGAAAAACTTTATCGAAAACTTTGACACTTCCAAAAACTTTGACACTTCCAAAAACTTTATCAAAAAATTTGAAACTTTGAAAAAATAGAAAACTTTGATACTTAGAAACACTTTATCAAAAACTAAGACACTTCGAAAAACTTTATCGAAAGCTATGACACTTTGAAAAACTTTATCGAAAATTTTAATACTTTGAAAAACTTTTCGAAAACTTTTACACTTCGAAAAACTTTATGGAAAACTTTTACACTTCGAAAAACTTTATCCAAAACTTTGACACTTTGAAAAGCTTTATTGAAAACTTTGACACTTTGAAAAACTTTATTGAAAACTTTGAAACTTTAGAAAACTTTGGCAAAAACTTTGACACTTTGAAAAACTTTGATGAAAACTTTGAAACTTCGAAAAACTTTATCGAAAAACATTTACACTTCGAAAAACTTTATAAAAAACTTTGACACTTCCAAAAACTTTATCGAAAACTATGACACTTCGAAAAACTTTATCGAAAACTATGACACTTTGAAAAACTTTATCGAAAATTTTGATACTTTGAAAAACTTTATCGAAAACTTTTACACTTCAAAAAACTTTATCGAAAACTTTGAAACTTTGAAAAACTTTATCAAAAACTTTAAAACTTTAGAAAACTCTGGCAAAAACTTTGACACTTTGAAAAAAACTTTGACGAAAACTTTGAAAATTTGAAAACTTTATTGAAAACATTGGCACTTTGAAAAACTTTATCGAAAACATTGACACTTCAAAAATCTTTATCAAAAAATTTGAAACTTTGAAAAAATTGAAAACTTTCAAACTTTAGAAAACTCTGGCAAAAACTTTGACACTTTGAAAAACTTTGATGAAAACTTTGAAAATTTGAAAACTTTATCGAAAACATTGACACTTTGAAAAACTTTATCAAAAACTATGACAATTCGAAAAACTTTATCGAAAGCTATGACACTTCGTAAAATTTATCGAAAATATTGATACTTTGAAAAACTTTATCAAAAACTTTGACACTTTGAAAAACTTTGACGAAAACTTTGACACTTTGAAAAACTTTTGCGAAAACTTTGACACTTTGAAAAACTTTGACGAAAACTTTGGCATTTTGAAAAACTGGCGAAAACTTTGACACTTTGAAAAACTTTATCGAAAACTTTGACACTTTTGAAAAACTTTGGTGAAAACTTTGACACTTTGAAAAACTTTAGCGAAAACGTTGACACTTTGAAAAACTTTGGCAAAAACTATAGTTAACTCTAGTTAACTATATTATTTTTTTGTTAGGGTCATAAGTTTTATTGTTTTGTTTTTTTGCGTGTTTCTGTTTTGTTTGTTTGTTTGTTTGTTTGTTTTTGCTTGTCAACTGATATTGGAGGTCCCCCGTCAATATAAATTAAAGTGGCCGTGATGTGATTCTATGCATGTGTGCCATTCGCGGATCTAGAGGGGGGTCAGCCGCCCCCCCCTCCCCCCCCCCCCCCGGGATTTGCAAGGTTATTATTATTGCATGCTTTAAATTCTATAGGGATGTAAAAAATGCTAACCCCTCCTTAAAAACATTTTTACATATATTTGATCACTGTATTAAACCTATAGCTTTATATGGCTGTGAGAACTGGAGCATTATTAATATTACTCCAAAAAGGAAAAATATCCATCTTTTTGATATATTTAAAGAATGCGAAGTTGAAAAGCTCAATATGAAATTCTGTAAATATATTATGGGTATCTAAATCTTGTACAAATGTAAGAATCTATTCTGAACTAGGGAGGTACCCATTATATATAGACATGTTAAGCAAATATTCATGTACTGGTATAGACTAGAACATACATCATCTAACCTACTGAAAGCAGCTCTCAATGAGTGCAAATCAAACATCATTAATAGTGATTGGTACTCCAGTATATTATTCTACAGTGAAAAACTTAATATTAATTTGTCCCTTTGCAAAAAACTAAGTGAAAACAAATTTAAATTGTACATGAAAAGACAACTACACAATAGTTTTTTAAACACTTGGAATGATATTCGTACCAATTATTTGGAAGGCTTTGGTAAATTAAATACATATTTTAAGTATAAAAGGTCTTTGTATTTTGAAAAATACTTGAATATGAAAAACCGAGTCAATCGGGTAATTCTCGCAAAATTCAGAATTAGTAATCATTGTTTAAGGGTAGAAACGGGTAGATATGAAAGGAAATTTAAGAAATGTGGTAAAAATGAAATTCTTCCGAGGTGTGAGAGAGTCTGTCGTTACTGCATCTCAAGTCCAGCTGAGGATGAGAGAATTGCATTTTTTGCTAGAATGTCCACTTTATAATGACTCAAGAAGAGTTTTTAGATAAAATCTTTAAAACCTTTCCTAATTTGATACTGCTTAACAATGTTGACCTATTTACATGGATTATGTCAAATGAAGATTCTGAGTTTGTTGTTTTATTATGCCAACTTTTAAATGCAAATTTTAATAAGAGAAAACAACATAGTTTAATATAGGCATATTGCAGATATTATACATAGGCCACTTATACTGTACATTTTATACATCCTAAAAGAAGATAGCTAACTCTCTGTTCATTATACAATGTTTGTTTTGTTCTGGTTTGTATATGTATAACTATGATGATTTGGACACTGTTCTGTATGCTCCAGTGTCGGCCCAAATTGGTTGAATAAATATTCTAATATATATTAAATTTATATATTAAAGCAAGAAAAAAGTTACGTTGGACCCCCCTCGGAAAACGCAGACTCCCTGGTACACGCGAAATTCTGTTAAATTGGTATGAAAAGTCTAAGGTTTGAAGCATTAGAAGTCATCGACTACACCCCCCCCCCAGGAGAGAGAGTTCAATTAATGAAAGAGTAATTAAAAATTATCTGTATTCAACCAGGTTTCAAGTATCCCTACCTTAGTTTTTAAAAATATCTCCCAAATATTGCAACATAAATTATTTTTATTTCAAAAAAGAGCTAGACAGTCAGACAGGGATATTGAAATCTCGAAAGACTTCCTGTAATTATTATAAAACAGTAACATTTCGCAAAAATGTGCATACTTTGTGGTCGGAGTGAGACAATAAAAAATCTCAAAAATGGATTTGGTAGAAATGTCTGTCTTCCAAGAATATTTAGGTAACGGTCATATGTCAATAATTTCTGCCCCCCTTCCCCTTTAAAAATACAAATGCCTAAATGTCAATCTTAACAGGGGATGTTTTATTTCGCGTGTGTGTTAATTATAAAGAACGTACAGATGTACATAGAATTTTTTTTTATTCTGGTTAAATGCTTGTAAGTCTTGAACTAAATAATAACCGTATATCAAATTACTTGGTTAGATTTGAGATTTAAGTACTAAAATATTAATCAGCTGTAATTGACAAATGAATTTTCCGATGCAAAACAACTGCAGACTATATATTATAGAATGTTCATTAGAACTGCATAGACAATTTTCAGTTATACCTTATAAAGCCGTTATAATTATACTTTAGCCCCCCCCCCCCTCACTTTCAGCCGCGTAAATACCAAATAACTTCTCTTTTCCACTTGACTAATGTAATATTTTCCCTGACCAAAATCTTATTAGCAGGACTAAGTGTTCCGATGTGCTTGGCTCTACGGAGAAGTAACAGTGTGTTTACTTTAGAGTTTTTAGTTCACCTGAGCCCAAGGCTCAAGTGAGCTTTTCTGATCACATTTTGTCCGTCGTCCGTCCGTCCGTCTGTAAACTTCACATTTTCGACTTCTTCTCAAGAACCACTGAGCCAATTTTAACCAAACTTGGTACAAAGCATCCTTGGCTAAAGGGAAATTTAAATTGTTAAAATGAAGGGACATATCTCCTCGCAAGGGGAGATAATCAAGAAAAGACAAAAATAGGGTTGGGTCATTAAAAAATCTTCTTCTCAAGAACCACTGGGCCAGTAAAGCTAAACTTCTGTGGAAGCATCTTGGGGCAGTGTAGATTCTAAATTGTTCAAATTCTGACCCCCTGGGTAGGACGGGGCCACAATGGGGAATTGATGTTTTACATAGAAATATATAGGAAAAATCTTGAAAATTTTCTTCTCAAGAACCGTTTGGGCCAGAAAAAATGAAACTTACGTGGAAGCATCCTGGGAAAGTGTAGATTCTAAATTCTTCAATTCATGACCCCGGGAGTTGGGCAGGGCCACAATGGGGAATCAAAGTTTTACATTAAAATATAAAGGAAAAATCTTTAAAAATCTTCTTCTCAAGAACCACTGGGCCAGAAAAGCTGAAACTTATGTGGAAGCATCTTAGCGTAGTGTAGATTCTAAATTGTTCAAATCATGACCCCCGGGGGTAGGGCGGGGCCACATTGTAGAATCAAAATTTTACATAGAAATATATAGGAAAAATCTTTGAAAATCTTCTTCTCAAGAACCACTTGATCAGTAAAGCTGAAACTTAATTGGAAGCATTTTGGGGTAGTGTAGATTCTAAATTGTTCAAAGATGACCCCCTGGGGGTAGGGCGGGGCCACGATGGGGAATCAATGTTTAACATAGAAATATATAGTAAAAATCTTTGAAAATTTTCTTCTCAAGAACCACTGGGCCAGAACAGCTGAAACTTATGTGGAAGCATCCTGGGGTAGTGTAGATTCTAAATTGTTCAAATCAAGACCCCCGGGAGTAGGGTGGGGCCACAATGGGGAATCAAAGTTTTACATAGAAGTATATAGAAAAAAAATCTTAGAAAAAAATTTTCTCAAGAACCACTTGACCAGAAAAGCTATAACTTTTGTGGAAGCATCCTTGGGTAGTGTAGATTCTAAATTATTCAAATTATGACCCCAAGAGTTGGATGGGGCCACAATGGGGAATCAAAGTTTTACATAGAAATATAAAGGAAAAAACTTTTAAAATCTTCTTCTCAAGAACCACTGGGCCAGAAAAGCTGAAACTTATGTGGAAGCATCCTGGGGTAGTGTAGATTATAAATTGTTCAAATCATGATCACCGGGGGTAGGGCGGGGCCACGATGGGGAATCAATGTTTTGCACAGAAATATATAGGAAAAATCTTTGAAAATCTTCTTCTCAAGAACCACTTGGTCAGAAAAGCTGAAACTTATGTGGAAGCATCCTGGGGTAGTGTAAATTCTAAATTGTTCAAATCATGACCCCCGGGGGTAGGGCGGGGCCACAATGGGGAATCAATGTTTTACATAGAAATATATAGGAAAAATCTTTGAAAATCGTCTTCTCAAGAACCACTGAGCCAGAGAAGCTGAAACTTAATTGGAAGCATTTTGGGGTAGTGTAGATGCTAAATTGTTAAAATCATGACCCCCAGGGGTAGGGCTGAGCCACAATCTGGAATCAATGTTTTACATAGAAATATATCTGAAAAAAAAATCTGAAAATCTAAGCTGAAACTTATGTGGAAGCATACCGGGGTAGTGTAGATTTCAAATTGTTTAAATTATGATCAGTGGGGTAGGGTAGGGTCACAATATGTATTACAAGGTGGAAATCTGGAAAAGGAACAGAATGGCCAAAGCTTCTCAGGTGAGCGATGTGGCCCATGGGCCTCTTGTTATGAGTTTTTTTTCTTTTTTTGTGATGCATATTTCAATAAATGTAATTCAGGGTGTATGTCACTTGACTTGTGCATATCTTCGAACCGATGCAGTGATCTTATTACCTGGGTACTTTACAGCGTTCGACGCGTTTTCTCGACATGCCTCAAAGTCTGCATAAAACCTGCTAATCAAAGACGCTGGTTGTTTTGTTCCATTCAAATTATAATAATTTCAATTAAAACGTGTTTACAGGGTTTAGTGCTTTTTATTTCATGTTTATTCTGCATAAATTGGCACAGTGTAAAAATGCATACTCATGCAACTAAATCTTTATCTTAAATTTCAAACTTGCATTTTCTTTCTTTTTAATTACATTTGATTCAAATCAATAATTATTCAGAAATATGATTATTATGTTGTTTGTTGTGGTTTTGAAATGTCTTGATCAACCCATGTGTTCTTAAATTGTGTGCACATGTCGATGGCCAAGCCAAAAAATCATTCAAGTGTAACGAGGGCATTGGGGTACATATCGTTACACATCGTCGGAAACCCACGGGTGATCTCGTCTTTACTTATCGCCCGTGCGCAAACTCGCCGAAAAATCGTCGTATGTAATTAAATATGCATGGGTCATTTGATTGGCCGCATTACAAGTCGCGATGCGTAACAACGAATCACAGTTCACGTTACGTATGCAAGTTCGGTTAAAAACATGAAAAACTCATTCCGTAGTTAACACAGCTGATAAATCCACTCACCGGTGCATTTTGCAGTTAGAAAGAGGTACTCCTACATAATATCTGACGGATAATAATGTCAGTGACCTGTACGAATTGATTTTCATTGTTTAAATCAACCTTCGCACGTTTTAACGAGCGTCAAAATATTTGTACCATAAATAGCAAAGAAATAAACGTATTTTTCAAAATTGAAGAGTCCCAACTTTCTGATTGGTTGACTAAAACAACAAAATAGCATATTTTACGGCGATATTTTGGCGAGTTTGCCCACGGGTGATAAGTAAGAGACGAGATCACCCGTGGGTTTCCGACGATGATCGTTACAATAAGACACGGCAATCGCAACTTCTCGGGCCTTTCCGACTATAAAGCTGAAAACGACCTCGAATGTATATTGTAGCCGCCATGACAACCCTCCCTTTTCACGATCTTGAAAATAAATGCATGGAGACCTTTTATCTGTGGAATATGGAGTTTAACTTTATTCATTGTAATGATATTACCTAAAATATACCATAGACGGGACTTCTGACTCTGTCTTTTCTTTACTTGACTAAACAGGAAATGTATAAATTTTTAACATCCGGTGAGGATAATACATTCGAGGTTGTTTTTCCCAAATCTGACGGAAAGACCCGAGATGATGCGATTGAAAGAAAAGGTATCTGAAAGAAATATGGCGGAATACGGCTATAGTTTGTATGAAACAAGTCGTAGATAGATGAAAAAATTGCGTTTTTAAAAATTCATGTCAGCTTTAAAAATTCAGTCTTTTCATGAATTTCTGATTAAGGAATTGCGTAAACAGTGGGCCTATATATAGACACATGTCCACGGGAAATCACAGTTGTGAAAAGCATGGAAACATTTCAAGATCACATTTGAATGACAAGAAAAAAGCATGGGGTCATCATCCTTGTTTTTGCTTGAAGGTCATCTGAAAAGTCAATGCTAAAAATAGATTTTTTCTTCCTGTAGAATTAAAAAAATTCAATAAGGTACTTTGAAATAGATGTTTTAGAAAATAAGAGATGACTAGATATGACAAAGCAAAGCAATGAAAGTCCTAAGTTCTATGTTAAAGCAATAATATAATAATAATAATAATAATGCTTTATTTAGAGAAGGTAACCCGATTAGTACCAGGTACTATTCTTCCCCGGGGCCTTCTAATTTCAAACAACATATTACATAAAATGATACAATCAAAGATAAAACATGTAGAGTTCGTTAGTGCATATGTAATGTACATCTAAATGAGATATAGATTCAAAATTAATAAAGAAGTCAATATTAATTGTTCAAGAGACATTGTCTTAAACAATAGTAATAGTCAAACATCTTGTACAAAGGACATATTCAAACATTTATTTACATACGTTGGCTAATTATAATTTTTTCTACATTTCTTCTAAAAATAGGTAAGGTTGGTGATAATTTTATATGTAATGGTAGGTTATTCCATAAATTTACACCTGAATATTGAATAGAATTTGTAAATAAAATTGTTCTATGTTTTGGTAAACGAAGATTATAATTTAATTCTGAACGTAAGGAATAGGAATCATTGCTATGAAAAACAAAAAGGTCCTGGAGATATTCGGGGCTCATACCATAAAAAGTTTTGTACAATAAAATACACTTATGTAGTGTGACTAATTCAAATACATTTAGCCATCCCAGTTTTTCAAACAATGGTTTTGATTGTTCTTGTCGGGTGCTGCATCAAGAATAATTCTAGCAGCCCGTTTCTGAAGTTTATGAATTCTTTCAATGCTAGTTTTAGATGCATTGCCCCATATTGTAAGACAATAGTTTATTGAAGGCAAAATATATGCATAATAAAAAAGTTTTCTGGTATTTAATGGAAGAAATTTCTTAATTTTACGGAGTGTAAATAACTTGTATGTTAAGGATTTACAAACTGAATCTACATGATAATTATAATGAAGATTTTGATCTATATAGACACCTAAGAGTTTTTCAACATTAACATTTTCAAGCTTTCTCCAGAAATTTTCTGTATTAAGTTCTGGAATATCTAATTTTGACCTTTTTTGTTGTGTACACATAAGCATAGATTTTGATTTGTTCGTGTTCAGAATCATTTGGTTCTGTAAACACCAGTTTTCAATTTCGCATAAATCATAATTCAAAAATGTTTCAATATTATGTACATTGTTATCAGATAAATGCAGAGTTGCATCATCTGCAAACATATCAATATTACAGTGATTGACACATAGGGGGAGGTCATTTATGTACAATAAAAATAGCAGTGGACCTAAAATAGATCCCTGGGGCACCCCTGCTGTGATAGGTAAGATATCAGAAGAACATTTAAATAAGACTGAAACCATTTAATTGTAAGTAAATCAAAGTTATAGTGCCTCAATTTCTCAATTAAGAGATCATGACTGACTAAATCAAATGCTTTACTGAAATCTAGAAATGCTATGCCAGTGAGATTCCCTTGATTCATTGCTTGCAACCAGCTGTCAGTAAGTTTGGTTAGTGCCGTTTGGCAAGAATGGAATTCCCTAAAGCCACTCTGTGAGTTTGTAATGAGGTCAAAAGCTCTGGTGAATTCACGTACTTGATTAGCAACATGTTTTTCAAAAATTTTTGATAAAGTCGGTAAGATTGATATTGGTCTGTAATTACTTGGATCATTTTTATCGCCCTTTTTATATATAGGGGTGACTTTAGCTTGTTTCAGATGCAAAGGAAAGATGCCATTAGTAATGCTAGTATTAATTAGATGAGTTATAGGCTTAGAAATTATATCAGCAGAGAGTCTTAAGAGGCGGGGACCAATGAAATCTATACCTGCCGATTTATTAATGTCAAGTTTGCATAGCATTGAGAAGACCTCGTCTTGTCTTATAGGAAGTAAGCTAAATCATTTTCATCATTAAGTTTTGACTTTGTGAATTCTTTCAACTTTTCTGGTTTAAAGTTACGCTTTGGTAATTCATTTAATAAATTGCTAGAAATTTTTGTAAAGTGTTCATTAAAAACATTGACAATACCTTGTGTATCGTTAATTTCTGATCCGTTGTCCTTAATATGTGTAGGAAAAAAATATTTTGGCTTTGAGGATAAATGGTTCAGATAGCTCCAGAGTTCTTTAGGATTAGAGCTCTCCTCAATAGCTGATTTATAATAAGTACATTTAGCATTATTAATCAAAAGCGTAACTTTATTCCTCCAATGTCGAAAATTTTCAAAGTCTTTGTGTTGATGATAGTAATCTTGTAATTGTCTAGCATCATTAATTTCTTGTGTTAACCATTTTGGACGAGACTCAGTTTTCACACGTTTAGTCTTTACTTTAGCGTGACTATTTAGAATAGTATTAAACATATTGTAAAAGTTCGCTAAGATATCGTTAGGATTGTCCAAATTCGTAAGGGCATCAAAATTGACACTTTTTAAATCGGAAAGAAATTTTTCTTCATTAAAATTCTTAAAGTCGCGGTATTGAATTTCAGTGTGTTTTCCCTTACGCTGCATGCTGTTAGATCTGCGTGTTGCACAAACAGGGTAATGGTCAGACATAGCTATGGGTGGTACTTGGATTTCACAGATGAGGTCAGGTTGGGTAGTGTAGAAATGATCAATAAGGGTAGATGAGGTGTTAGTAATTCTAGTAGGTGTGGTAATGAATTGAGTTAGTCCAAATTCTTCTAGTGCAGATGTCCAGGATAGAGGGGGGTCTTTTAGTAGATCAATATTAAAGTCACCTGTAAGTATGATTTCTTGGTCATCACAGCAGGAGGCACGATTTATCTCCCTAGCTAGGTCCTCCACCCAGCAGGTGGGTGCAGATGGTGGGCGATATGCAGAACAATAGAGGATAGGCTTTGTGTTTTTTAAATTGATTTCTAACCATATTGTTTCTATGTTACTAATTTCTAAATCTTGTCGACGCTTATAGGATAGATTATTTGAGACATAAATAACTATTCCACCACCTCCCTTATTTTGTCGATCTTTTCTTTCAAGTACATAACCATCTATATTCAAATCTGCGTCACTAATTTGTTCATTTAAAAAAGATTCACAAAGCCCCAACACATCCATAGATCGTTCATTTTGTAAAATTAATTTCATTTCGTCTAATTTTGGTAGAAGATGACACACGTTAAAATTTCCGAAACGCAAACCTTTTTTAACTAGACCAAAACCAGAATTTGTCGGGGCACATTTATTAGAGATGTTTATTGCTTTGGTAGAATTTAGACTTTCAGGGCTAGGGCTTTTGTTTATCTCCTGTTTAGAATTAGATTTTTGCTTAGTTTTGAGATAATGTATATTTTTGGCAGCTGAAAATTCTATCTGAGAATTTTTTAAGATACATTTACATGAATTTTTGTTACATTCTGAACATAAAGTTTCGAGAGGTAAAAAGTTATTTTGCAGACTTAATGAAATACTCTCTGTATATTCGGCCAGACATTCGTTGCCCCTATTCTAGTACGGACAGAACTTTTGTTTGTGGCCAGGTTCCCCACACTGCCAACAGTCTACTTTGCTCCCATGTCTACAATTCCGGGATGAATGGCCTTGTTCTCCACAGAAGTAGCAGCACGTATATTTCATCGATGCGGAGGGAGCCTATGGCACGCCGATTGGTTCAAAAGTATTTTCTGCACAACGATCAAGATTTTATACACGAGCTAGATGAAAAAATTGCACGAGTAAAATAAAAATGCACGTATAGGTAAAAATTGCACATAGTTTGAAAGATTTTAACACAAACAAAATGAAAAATACACGAATCCGACATTTTTTGAACGATTTAGGGGTATACTATGCACAAACAAAAATCAGAAATTGCACGAGCAGAGGAAACTAAAAATTACACAAAAAATTTTACTGCGCAGACAGCTGCGCATATCATTATTATGCACATAGAATATTCATTGTGTTCTTGGTTTTCTGTTCTCTTTATCGATTCATGTACATACTTAGCTGGATGTAATCGAGAATGGAAATTAAATGGCGTTGACGATGGCATGTGCTTTATTTTGCTTCATTTATTTCTTTGCTAAAACTCAATCCGATTTCTAGCTAATGTCAATCGAACAATTATGAAGTGTTTCCATGTGATCTTTATATGTAAATACGTTTTTTCGAAAATATTATGTTTTTCTTATATTGACCGATGTCATAACCAATATACGGAGGTATTATCTGATGCCGGACAAAAATTGTGACAAGAATGTGTAATCTATAATGCGGGTAAAATAAAAAATGCATACTATGCATACTCGACTTGACCGAACTATATAAGTACCTAACGATAAACAGTACGTTTGACGAGGCATGTGCTTTATTTTCTTAAAAAAAAAAAAAAAAAAAAAAAAGGTATACTTATTTTGTTATGTTTTTTTTAAAAAATAAACTCTCAATAGCTTTTGAAAACTTCTAATTTATAGATACAACTTTAACGGAAATTACTTGTATAAATATGAAATTAACACCCGCATAATGAAACGATTAATAAAGTTGATTGTTCATGAAGTTGAGGCAGAATTATTGCTGAATATAATCATTAAGCTGTAGAATTAATCTTGGTACTTTTCATTTGTACCTATTTTATTTTCTTTACCACTCGGAATAGGAAATTATATATACCTATATTCGATTAAAAAATATTTTGGCTGGATAAATATTCTTTTTAAGTTTATGAACGTTGGGATTACGTTAGATGTATACAGCATGTATTTAGATCTCATGCGCGGATTAGAAGGAAGGTCATATTGCTTTGCTGGTGTCGGTCCATAGACCCCCTTGGAAAATGCTTACCCCCTCCCGGCAAACGCGAATATGTGTGTGAAATGGATGTGAAAAGTGAAAGATTTGGGTCAATCGCACCATTTCCCCCCCCCCCCCCCAGAAATAGATTTTTGACGTTTTGTCGAGTTTTTTTTTTTCTTTCAAATTTGGTTTTCTATATCAAGAAATGTCTGGTCAATTGGATTTTTTTTTTGACTGAGTTATGGACCCCCCCCCCCCCCTGGAAAAAATATCCAATTATCCGCAGTTTCTGTCTATTTTCTAACGCCAAACATAAAAAATATTTTATTCTAATATACACATGTATTCAGAATTATCAAAATATCTAGGATATCAGTTTCGTTGGGAGATCTTTAGTCTACTTTAACTTAAAAATTCTTTTCCATGTACATCTCTTGTTTCAGTTATAAACTACTTAAAAAAAAAAACAAGACATTTCTTGTGAGCGTTACCCTCATTCGTAATGACGATCACATGATAAATGTTTTCATTTTAATAAAAAGGACCAGATAAAGGAGAATATATATACTCTATGTGTTTTATGTACATGCGCTTTTGTGTTTGTTATTCTTAAAACATTTTGCTTTACTAAGTACATTTAAATTACATACAATGTTACAAATAGGATGCAATAAGAAAAATTAGAATGGATACAGCAGTGTCATAGAACGCGTTTTATCACTCTTAAATAAAGCAAATAATTCATGTTCTTTATTCTGTTTACATTTCAAATTCGACTTCATGATTTTTAAAATTATTTTCCAAACACTATATGTTTCTTGTAAGATTATTTTTTTTTTACCCAAATACATGTATATGGCCATTATAAAAAAAGAACATGATTATATAATTATGAAACGAAATTAATCGTCAATCACGCCTGTAGAACCCCCACCCCCCCCCCCCACCCTCCCCTGTTTTTTTTTTTTTTTTGGTTGTTGTTGTTGTTTGTTTGTTTTTTTTTTTTGCAAACAAAGTCTACTTCCATTGTAAAATGTCCACTGAAAAGCCCCCCTATTTTGTTGCTGGATTGGAATTGAAGGTGCCTCACTACCTCAACGAAATAGGATTTTCGAGATAGGACGCTTTACCTTTTTTTTTGCTTGTTAATTAGGTTTTTTAAGGTTATTTGGCACCCCACCCCCCGTTAGAAAGCGATACTACATATGTATCTTCATATTATAATTTTAAATTATAATTTTTTTTTAAATTGTCTAACTCCTTTATAAATATGCATTTTACCTATTCAAAATAATCTACACTAGAAAAACAGAAATTAAACGAATTCAATTTAAATAAGTAAAACGACTGTATAATTTTACTACATTTTCATGGATACATGTATTTATGTAATCACCACATGTTGTTCAAAATTTAAGACTACATGTACTACTTTTTCACATTGGGCAAATTCCACAACCCAGATGACAGCAACACTGCTTCAAAATCTCTGTACGAATTGCTAATAACCTCCAATCAAAAGGTATCATTGAAGTGTCAAATAACTATAAATCGATTAGCGTACACGTGTCTTTCATTCCATCCCAGTAGGGAGGAATTTCTCGATGTGAAAAGGTCACACATCCACATCCTTAATTATTACCAAAGTACACACAGTGGGTGGTGGAGGAGAAGAGTTTGTTTTGTTGTTAACTCTCCTGTATTAACTCACGCTGTTTTTATTTATTTACCTTTACTATGATAATATGATTGTTTTAAACTTTCAAAAGATATTGCTATATAGAGGAATGAAACAAAAAATCTAACTATTAAACACCAACTGATAATATACAGTTTATATCCACCCCCCTTTTAACGTTATCTATATTTTAATTGGGGTGTTAATTTATACGCATATTGTGTGCCTGTCAATTTTTACATGTATATAACACGTTAGGCATATTCTTGAGAGTCTAGCGTAATTCTGAAAGGAATTTTTTTAAAAAAATAATATTATATTAACACATTACTCATCCTCTTTTTATAACGTTTCAAGCATCCAAGTCACACTGATCTGTTCTCTAATGAATATTAATGAAATGTGCGCAATGAGGATGCGTCGTATATTATGTCAATGTTGTATTCTCACTTGTGCAGTTTTCGTTTTTACGTTTGTGTAATTTTCTCGTTATATCGTGTAAATATTTTGTTGATTGTGTAGTTTTTGTATAGGTTTGTGTAAATTTCAATAACTTTGTGTGTATTTTCCGCACTTTGTATAAGTTTTGACTCACTCGTGTAATTTTTGCTTAAGGTCGTGCAGAAAATACTTTTGAACCAATCGGCGTGCCATAGGAGCCGGTACTTGATGTTGCTTCAGAACTGGGGCATGCTTATTGTATAGTTTCAACAGAGAGGCGGTTCCTTGGTCAGATAAATGTATACCGTCCTTCCAGTATAAAGGGGAATTCCAGGCTTTGAAAATTTGACTTGATTTGATCACTGTCGCACCATACTCTTCGCACACAAAACGGATAGCTTCATTCACATCGATGATCAATGCATCTTTTCGAGGCATGACTTCACAAATGAAATCATAAATTTTTGAATTCCTCTTCTTCAGATCCATTATTATTTCAGAAAAGTCATTTTCTACTGCTTCCATATTGCGTTTATTTAAGGCATCATTTCCTCCAGCCTGAATTATGACATTTTCTAGAGAAGACACATCGTATTGCTGCAATTTCTTACGAATATAAGAAATGCTGGCTCCTCTGTTGGTACTCACACTAACATTTGAACATAACCCACGGGTTTTAATACGTTGCAGAATTGAACTTCCGATCAGGAGTGTAGTTTTCTGCTGGTTGCTAGATGTGGAATTACGTTGTTTCTGGACGGAATTGTTTCCTAGTTTCGGTGCACAGGTTGTTGTGGTTCTGTGTTTGTAGAGCTTTCTTTCATAGATACTTCTGGTATAACTTCATTACACTGTACATGTCTAGAAGTGACATTGTTAGAAGCCTTTAGCAGACCATTTGTACAATTGCCTTTATGTTTGAGGACTGTACAGGTTGTCTGAGTACTTGAACTGGTTACACGTTTATTTGCATTTTCACTCAGTTCCTTTTTTCACGACTCGATTTTCTGCGTTAAGCGTTGAACAATTGATGAAAGTTCCTCCACGCGTAAGGCAGAATTACAGCACCTGCTGCATTCTTTAGTTTCATTACACGGAGCATAATTCG
>NW_026924787.1:0-24336 GCF_032062105.1 Saccostrea cuccullata
CATTTCACCTATGTATACATGTAGACTTACCCTGGCTCATTTTGATGAAGAAGGTGCTGAAGCCAAGGGGAGGTAATGAGACATTGAAAACAAGTTCATTCTCTGCCAGGGATCCATTCCTCTCTGGGATTTTCTTAGTCTCGCTGCTGATGGGTAAAACCTGTAGGTCAAAGGTCATAAGATCAAATGTCAAGGATTTGTTTGAATAACAAGATAGCTTCAAAGGTTTCTTTATTTGAGAAATTATTTCTTTAAACTTTTAAAACTCCTTTACAGGTCTGATTTTAATGCACACGTGTACAATGTATCTGCATGATAAATATAGGGATTTTTTAATCTTTTAATTCAAATGGAGAAAAACACCTGTATTTAAAAACAGAGTCAAATAAAATTAGGGGAAGAAGGTAATTTTAAAAGAAAGAGGAAAATTAAGGATTAATTTTTTTCTTGTACATGTAGTTGATACAAACCTGCGATGGTATACTCTTGCCATTGGGATCTGTTATGACATAGGATCTACCTATGACAGGAAGTCGTATCCAGTGATTCAGTGACCTTCCCAAAGGATTGTACACAGTCATGGTAAACTGCCAAAGGTTCAATAAATAAAATTGTTACAGAAGGTGTGGTGATTTTACAGAAGAGTGTGACAATATTTGCATTAGATTATTTATACAAACACAGACCTGTTTGTTATTTTCTGTTGCATGACACATGCTGATATTCAACAGATTACAGAACAGCTGGTCTGGTGGGGCTTCTTTCTGTTTTGGAAATAATTTCTTGTAGGCATCATTGACCACTTTCTATAAAAGAGATGAATATAACAAAACATCAACCAATCATGATTACATAAAGCTTAATGAGAAAAAAGTATCTTCACTTTAAATTTTTATGCACTATATTAGAAATGTGTATGCAGCACAGAGTTGTGAGGCTCACCTGACATTCATAATTTCCCCTGGCTAGCCTCATTGCATAGTCATAAGCCACAGCCTGTTTTTCTGTTCCCCTGTAAAACAATTCAGTAAATTAAATATACATGTATCATCCTAAAACTCATCGTCAGAAACCCACAGGTGATCTCGTCTTTACTTATCACCCGCGGGCAAACTCGCCGAAAAATTGTCGTATGTAATTAAATATGCATGGGTCATCTGATTGGCCGCATCACAGAGTCGCGATGCGAAACAACGAATCACAGTTCATGTTACATATGCATGTTCGGCATTGCCAAAAACATGAAAAACTCATTCCGTAGTTAACACAGCTGATAAATCCACTTACCGGTGCATCTTGCATTAGAAAGAGGTACTCCTTCATAATATCTGACGGATATTAATGTCAGTGACCTGTACGAATTGACTTTCAATGTTTTAAATCAAACTTTGAACGTTTAGAGCGTCAAAATATTTACCATAAATAGCAAAGTAATAAACATATTTTTCAAAATTGAAGAGTTCCAACTTTCTGATTGGTTGACTAAAAACAACAAATTAGCATATTTTACAGCAATATTTCAGCTAGTTTGCCCACGGGTGATAAGTAAAGACGAGATCACCCGTGGGTTTCCGACGATGCCTAAAACTATAGACTGGTCTTTCTCCTTCCATATAAATGGATTCATGTGTTTAAAAAAATCTGCTGAACAATGCAAAACTTGCAACTTTTCACAACTTTAGAAATAAAACTGCACATACTGTTTCATTTAATAAACACAATGAATAAATAATTCTTAAAGATCATTTGAAAGAGTTCCCCATTTTTCTGCAATTTTCGTTTATGAATGACTGTATAACAACAATACTTACGACACAGCGTCATGATGTTGTGCCACACCCATTGCTTCCTCTGTAAAACAAATTCAAATATAAATCTAACAAATATACACATAAAAAAAGTTTTTTTTATGGTCATTTTATTTTTCTTTTCAATTTTTATTTCATGTGTCAATGTTGGGTGACTCATTTCCCTAGATAGTCATCAAGGCAATCACTGTCTTTCAAAACAAAATTCAACAATCAGAAATCTTCATGATGCATATATAAAGTTCAACATAAAACGTAAAAAGATTATAATCCTGTAACATACTTAAGACTTTGATGTTGAGTGTACTGTTGTCAGAATCTTCTAACACAGCCAAAGCATCCAGCTGTTTACACACCTAAAACAGAGGTCAAGGGTCAATGGTCATGCTTGTTACATACATACATGTACATTAAAAGTGCCATTTAAGAACACAAAAAAACAACAAATTTTTCATGATATACATGTAATAAGAAAGTTTATGATACCTTAAGAAAGGTAACATTCAAGGAAAATTGGCAAAACTAACAAGAAACCAAGTAAACCCAATCAAGCAGTACTTATAAAATTTATTCTTGTAAATCTTAGTCCTTTACATTCAAGATTTGAGTCCCTACCTGTAGAAAACTGTTTGTCTGCCTGACATAGCCCTTGAGGGTGGGGCGACTGGTGTAGTACCCCGTCCAGTAGGAGTGGGGGAGGTGGGCGTACGGGAAGAAATCGTCTTTCTTGGTGGGCCAGGTTTGATTGGCTCGGTTCAGCTGATACAGATAACAGCTGGGCGTGGAGTAGAGCAGATTCACCTTACTACCATTGTCTTGCTGAAATTATGAGAAAAAGTTTTTGCATATTGTCTTCTTTTATGTTCAAATTTCAATCAAGCACTTTTTCTTTCTCAGAGAAGTAGTAGTGTTACCAATACCTGAGCATTCACAAGCTTGATCAGTTTATCCATGTTCTTGAACCACATGTGAGCATTCTGGTAGTTGAAATCGCTTCCCATCGTCATCATCAAGTGATTGGTAGCATAAGCAGTGGCCTGTAATCAAAATCAACCATATAGCACTTGTATCAAAGGATGGGAAAACTCTCTCACAATAAAATTATATTCTACCTGGTTCTGGAAGTAAATTAGCTCTAACTCCTGATTTTGTATATGTGGTAGGATAATATGCCTGGATCTATGTATGGTTGAGGAGGGATAGTCCTTCCCATTGAGTAGGACTGAGGTAGAGAAACCTATCTGCATCTGTGTGTTATATGAGTACATGTAGGATAGTCTTCCTGGTTTAGTATGTCATTGAGGTAGCATGGTAGTGTGTAATTGGGATATGGTAGTCTATGTGATTCTGCATATGTAAGAGATACAAAAAAGTCTACATGGGTCTGTTTGCACTTGAATTGTCTACCTTTTTTGTGTGTGCAATTAAGGTAGGATTAGTATACCTGATTCAGATAGGATAGTCTACCTGATTGAGATAGGATAGTGTACCTGATAGTTTACCTGGTTCTCTGTATAGCTGTGATAGGATAGTGTACCTGGTTTTATAGTGGTTGTGATAGGATAGTTTACCTGGTTCAGATAGGATAGATTACCTGGTTCAGATAGGATAGTTTAGTTGATTCAGGTAAGATAGTTTACCTGATTCAGATAGGATAGTTTACCTGGTTCTCTGTGTAGCTGTGATAGGATAGTGTACCTGGTTTTATAGTGGTTGTGATAGGATAGTTTACCTGGTTCAGATAGGATGGTTTACTTGGTTCAGATAGAATAGATTACCTGATTCAGATAGGATAGTTTATCTGATTCAGGTAGGATAGTTTACCTGATTCAGATAGGATAGTTTACCTGGTTCTCTGTGTAGCTGTGATAGGATAGTGTACCTGGTTTTATAGTGGTTGTGATAGGATAGTTTACCTGGTTCTGTGTGTAGTTGTGATAGGATAGTTTACCTGTCCTGTTTGTAGCAGTGATTCAATAGTTTACCTGGTTCTGTGTATAGTTGAGGAAAGCTTTTGTTTTCTGATCTGCATTATAGCCTTCCATACTTTTGTCATCCTACAAAATTTATTTCAACATTTTTATTTCAAGTTTAGCTAAATGTATCCATTACAATCTACTCTCTATATGTGTGAGATAAAAAGCAGATGCTTCTTTTTGAAGTATTATTTGCTCTCTGTCTTCTAAGCACATCATGTGCTACAAATTGTTTTAAGCCGTTCTGAGAATTCTAGTGAGAAATTTTGCACAAATGGTCAAAGCACTCAAGTTCCATGAGCTGAGATCGATACAACTGTACCAAGAAATCTAGTGAGAAACTTTGTGAAAATACTCAAAGTTCTACAGTATGGGAACTGAGATCAATACACACACACTCACCATGATAGGATCATCATGACAGGACGAGTCCCAACAAAATCCTGGTGGGGGATTGTAGCCGTGGTACAGGACCCCCGAGAACAAGTCACTGCTGGGACCTAGAATAAAAAGAAAGGTCGTTTACAAACTAAAGCAAGTTACAATATAAACAAACCTTTAAGAAAGAAGCATGACACAAAAGCTTACTATAAAGCATGTTTATTTTACATACCTAAATTGTCGGGACTGCCCTGCCAAATCATTTCCATGGATTTTGTTAGAGCTCGATTAAACTTGTCTTGATAGTCTAAACGTCCAAAGAACAGGCCGTCATATCCCATCTGTAACAGTAATTCTTCTATAATAAAATCTTTATAAAGCAAACTCTTCAAACTGAATCAATGACCAAAGTTAGTAAGATGCTTTGATTCACAACAGGTATTTGGGGAGAAGGCTAAAATGAATTTGCCTGCTGCACAATCACAATCACTTTCTGTGTAATAAATTATGCGTGAAAGAAAAAGTAAACATTTAGTCAAGGACTAGTTTAGTAGGAGAGACTTGCATGAGCAAAGAGGGAAGCTTGCTCCCTGGAGTGTCCAAATGGATCAATCTGCCATGCTACGCGAGGTCTGCCACAATCTCCAAAGTTCTGTCGCAGGAATTCCAATCCCAGAGAATGTTCATCAATGATTGCATTATAATGTGTGGTGGCTTCATCATCCATACACCAGCCACCTAAGATAAACTCAAGGCGCCCTGTCCAGAAGTACAAAGATATAGTATTTCAACATTACATACATTGAAAAACACAGTCAAAATTTTTTTTAATGCCTGGAGTTTATATAATTACATGAAGATATAAAAAAACCTCCAATTTAAGAAATTTAAACTCAAGAAATATTTTTTTATGGAAATAACAAATTAAAGTATTATGAAGCTGGGTGCTTTGAGGCCCTAGCTATTTTACTACAAGTATTGTATAGGTTATAGTAACGAAAGTAACAATTCGTGAAGGAGCAGTATATACATGTACCCTGGTACTCTCTTTTTGATAAACTGATTTCCTGAATTATCACAGTTTTCTAAATTTTATACACCATACACATAATCGTGTAGTTGCTTTTCAACTTTACTGGTTTGTTAAGCATTTCTAAAACATTTCATTCATGATCAAGACCTTATTTGATGTTGTTTTCTTGCATGGTCATTGACTTAAATTCTAGATATTATCAACTTTCTTTATCATGTTTATTACATGTACATGGTCTTGACTTGCAAAGACCCCTATTAATTTGTTGATCCAAGGACAATGAATTGTAAATAAGAGAGATATTTTTATTTTTAGCATAATTGTCCTCTCGAGTTCAAGGGCTTCAAATAAATTACCTAATAATTTGTTATAAACGATATCACAAGTTTATGAATCGCCCTGTAATAAAATTCAGAAGTACTTTGTGTACCTCAATACTGATTGTAAATATAAACCTAGAGCTAGTAAATATTGTTAGTTTTACTAATTTTATAGTGTACCAGTATGCACTATGGAGATATAATATTTCATTGACAATAACTTTTTTTATCAAGTTTTCGCAGACATTTTAAACAGAGAGCATCGCTTCACACCCTCTGAATTACACATTACCCTCATTAACGAGTCCTTTGACCAGATGTCTGATCCTGTCATGTTGCTGCCTCCACCATCGTGCAAAGAAAGCAACCTCCACATAAATAAATCTTTTGGTTTTGTCTGCCGTAAGTTCCTGGATAACCGAGTCCAGTATATACTGCACTCCAGCATTCTGTATATCATTCTTGTCTAAAATATTACACAACTTATTATTTTAATGCAAGAATCAAAACCATTGCTACATATGATATACATGTTAGATAATCATTTCTTATATCAAGTTTAATTTCAAGGGAAATAACTCAGGTGTTAATTCTCCAACAAGGAGAGATGAGGTAGATTCAGATGAACATTAATTTCAGAAAAAATGGCATCAAGAGTCTGAACAACACTTTTACATGGGTGTTCCAAAACTCAGCTTATGAAGAGAGAATTTTTATAATCCAAAGGATAAACTTTGAATATATAAAACTATTACTCTTGCAAAGAAAGAGCAGGAAATTCTAAAAATCTCCATCTGTCAAATTGAAATGCGGATGCACTGACAAGGAATTTCCTAATAACATTGAATAAAAATTCTAAATATTTGTCAAATTGAAAGAAGGGTCCATCTATCCTTCAGTGAATAGAGTTTTTTAATAATTGTCAAACTGATATTTTCATGCTGTATTTCCTTTTATTCAAACAAATGTTTTAAAAATAAGATTTGCAAATTAAAATGATTCCTGAAAGTTAGCCCCTTACCTCCATAATAATATTGGTCCACTGTTTTAAGCCAGCCTACATCATCATGAGTATGAGGAACCAAGTGGACATTAATCATTCCATCCTTAACAGGGTTACAGCTCTGTCAAAGCATTGAAAGTCATGCTTTATATATCAATAGCAATCTTTAATAGGTACATGTATGTCAAAACTTTTAACTTATCGGCCACTACAAATAAGATCTATATTTGATACTATTCTTTGTATTTTTCTTGAAATAATAAAGCAAGGACTTCTGTGTGATTGTTACTTTATATTGCACTTTCCTTTTTGGGTGACAAGGGTCTGAATATTAGCTATTTCACAGCTGCCAAATGAATTTATTTATCACATAAAACTGATGGAAAAATAAAATGCTGAATAAAATTCATGACATGAAAGCGTGCAATGGTTCGGGCCATGGATATCGGCCTGGGTAGCTCAGTCAGTAGAGCACCTCAGGGTTCCTGGGTTTAATTCTTGGTCCATCCATACATTTTCTCCTTTACTGTTACAGATTTGGTGCCATTAACCACCCCTGACTTGCAGGTGAAAGTCCTGGAAGGTGATAATAAGAACAAGGGTTGTGTCTTCAAGGACAGAGAGTCAGTTTAAGGAGTGGGAATGCAATGTCTTGAGCCAAGGATGTTGGCCTAGCTTGATAGCTCAGTTAGTAGAACACCAGTAGTGATGCACAGGTCACAGGTTCAATTCCAGGTGTAGTTCCAGCCTACTCCAGCATGCTAGAGGTTCACATTGAGATACTTTTAACTTAATTAGTGCCGCGTAACGAGGCATATAAGGTGCGTAGGGACGTTAACCAAAGCTCTTAATTGTGGGAGTACATATGTAGGGTCCAGCCACGTACATTATTTTCTTCTTTTGTTACAAGTAGAAATTTTTTGTAAGGAGGTAAAATGGTTTTTAAAAAGTGGGGAAAATCTTGTATGGAGGTACAAATACACCATATAGTTGTTCCTATGGCATTACTGCATAATCAGCTACTGGCAGATCTCAATACCCATCTGCATGCACCTCCTCAATTAAAATCCTTTTTCGTCCTTTCTAATATCTTTTTTTTTTAAATTTTTCCAAATGATCTGTAGGGGATACATTTTGAGTTTCTCTCCATAAAAACAATGGCTATATCCTGTTATCTGCAACGCGTTGCATTTAAGTTTTTGTCACTTGAAATTACATACCCGATTCTTATTAAATTAAATTCAATTCGTTCATGTATATTTGAGAAAATAAAGCAAGTTACAGGGAACTATTTTTAAGGTGTCTAAGAATAATTCAAATTAAAATTATGAAGCAGATTCTCTGATTCTAGATACCGTTGCACGCATCAGTCCATAGTGAAATGATCGATTTTTCCATAGAGCGTTGCAAATAACAGGAGTATATATAGGGCGACGAATTTTATTTCCATGATATTGAAACTATATAAGTGTACATAAAGGGGAAGTTTCCCCGGGAAGAGGGTTTTCTTGGGGGGTTAAGATTAGAAAAAATGGGGCTTGGCTTTTTTGGGGGGAATCAAGATAAAAATATAGATATTTGACGGAATAAAGCGCTATTTTATTTTGCATGCGTTGCACGCAACGCTCCATAGTAAAATGGTCGATTTCTCCATAGAGCGTTGCAAATAACAGGAGTATATATAGGGCGACGAATTTTATTTACCTGCTATTGAACCTATATAAGAGTACATAAAGGGGTAGTTTCCCCGGGAAGAGGGTTTTCTTGGGGGGTTAATATCAGAAAAAATGGGGCTTGGCTTTTTGGGGGGGAATCAAGATAAAAATATAGATATTTGACGGAATAAAGCGCTATTTTATTTTGCATGCGTTGCACGCAACGCTCCATAGTAAAATGGTCGATTTCTCCATAGAGCATTGCAAATAACAGGAGTATATATATAGGGCGACGAATTTTATTCCCATGAAATTGAAACTATATAAGTGTACATAAAGGGGAAGTTTCCCCGGGAAGAGGGTTTTCTTGGGGGGTTAAGATTAGAGAAAATGGGGCTTGGCTTTTTTGGGGGGAATCAAGATAAAAATATAGACATTTGACGGAATAAAGCGCTATTTTATTTTGCATGCGTTGCACGCAACGCTCCATAGTAAAATGGTCGATTTCTCCATAGAGCGTTGCAAATAACAGGAGTATATATATAGGGCGACGAATTTTATTTCCATGATATTAAAACTATATAAGTGTACATAAAGGGGAAGTTTCCCCAGGAAGAGGGTTTTCTTGGGGGGTTAATATAAGAAAAAAATGGGGCTTGGCTTTTTTGGGGGAATCAAGATAAAAATATAGACATTTGACGGAATAAAGCGCTATTTTATTTTGCATGCGTTGCACGCATCGCTCCATAATAAAATGATTGATTTCACCATAGAGCGTTGCAAATAACAGGAGTATAAGGCGACGAATTTCATTGTTATGTAGTTAAAACCTCTGTTATAAACGGACTGTTTTCCTGGAAGATGATTTTGATAGTCGAATATTGACATGATTGAAAAACCTTTACTTTATACAGTCTGGGGTAATTGCTCTAGGTGTTTATCAACAATAATACCACGTGTTTCATGATTTTCAATGGTAAAAGCGTTTTGATTTCTTTTCTTTTGCTTTCGTTTTTGTGTGACTGTGTTTGCTCTTTTGGTTAATTTTGTGTTTACCTAGCTGGTACTTTTTCTTTGTAAACTACATTTTAGGGTTTTGTTTTATTCAATTTGTTTTTGTGTGTGTTTGTTTTTTAAGGATGGTTTAAAATCATGCATGCGGCTTATTCCGTAAAGGAGTTAAAATTATATCATGCGGCTTATTCCGTAAAGGAATTAAAATTAAATCATGCTGCTTATTCCGTAAAAGCATAAAATATGATAATATGCAATTTCCTGGTACCGGTATTTTGCTAATTACATTTCTTTTGCTTTTGTGTGTAAGTACGTTTATTATTAGGATAGTTTTAAATGATGCGGCTTATTCTGTAAAAACGTTAAGATCGATAATTTGCCTTTTTCTGATAATGTTGGAATACCATCCATCCTTTCAAATATAGTAGAAGTACCCCAAAACTTATAAGCAACGCGTTGCAGATAACAGGATATAGCCAAAACAATGTCAAAAGTCAAAACTATCGTCACCTTTCTGCGCCTTTTTTATAACTGTCACATGCTGAACAAAATTGTTTGCTTAATCAAGGCAATAATAGGAACATTTGCCAAATATTGCAAGGTGACATAAAAATCATGAAAAAAAGCAAACCTGATATCCACATTTTGAGAAGCTTCCATTAATGAAAATTAGAATAAGGCAAACACCAAACGTAGGGGTCCACATTCTTCTGCAACTGAATTGCGAAGTTGTTGACAGGTGAGGTCACTATCAACAACAGGGGTGTGAAGATAAACTTTGCTCGGTAATTTCGGGAATTAAATAAAAAATTCTTCATACTAAATCAAACTTAGGATAAGAAAACTTCTTTCTATTCTTTAACAAATTAAATTTTGAATGGTTTTCACTTTGGATAAACATAAATAGGAAATGCGAAAGTGAAAACTCATCCTGTCACCCCCATAAATGAAACAACCTTCTTTCGATTTGCAGACCGGCTCTGTCTGGAGTCTGCTGTGTAACGTTAGGCCTATATCACAACAGTCCATTTACCGTGTGTAATGATTGAGTTGTGAATGTGTATTGTATATTGTACAAAAAAATTATAGAAAGTATTCACAAGCCATATGTGCTGCCAGAGACAATCTATTTTATGTATCCGATCCCGATGTCAATTATGACATTTTGTTCATAGAAAATGATTAAAAACATAGGCTATAAAAAAGCTGGATTTCTGAGCATGTTTAGGCAAAAGAATCGTCAATTGGTAATTCTCGCCATTTAAAAAATTTTATTTGCCCGATGCATTATGTTGGACATAGTTTCATTATTTAGCTTCTAAGAATTAAAAAAAATTGTACATGACTCTGTGCAGTCATATCAACGAATTCGTATGCTAGAAAAAATGTTATCTTATTTAAGGCATGCAACAGAATGTTACAATATAAATTCTTTTATTTGTGTTTTGTTTTTGTTCATTTTAACTCTCTCTCTCTCTCTCTCTCTCTCTCTCTCTCTGTTTACATGTAACATATATATAATCTACTTTGAATTTAATACTGCTGTTCGACAGGCATTTATGCCTACTGTTCAACCCAACTCATGTATAAGTAAATTAAATCAAAAATCCCTATTCCTGGATCTGCTCCTGTGGTGGACCACCATGGTTCTGTATAAAGCTGTGAGCAACAAAGGCAACATTGATCAAAATGAATTTGCAGATAAATTATCGACAAAAAATACATTCCGTAACAACCTTCCCCGGAGAACGAAAGAAAAAAAAACCAGAATATTCTTGAGTGGGTAGCTCTTGGTAAAATTTAATATGAAATACATCAAATGTCATTCAATTCTTTCGTATGCGTGAAATTTTTATAATAAAAAAGGACTTGCTGGAAAAGCTCTCAAAAGACCCACTAAAGCCTTATTATTGGCCAAAAACTTTGACAGTTGCGAATTATTTTCAGAAATCCGACTTATACTAAGATTTTTGATTTGATCTGGCTTTCGTAGATCTGTATACATTTCAAATTTTGTCAAAAGTAGTAATTTGCTTTATCAAATTTCTAATTTGTTATATTAAATTACTAATTTGTTATTTCAAATTAATAATTTGTTTTAACAAATAAATAATCTGTTGTATCAAATTAATAATCTGTTATAAAAAATTAGTAATTTGTTACAACAAATTAGTAATCTATTTTAAGAAATTAGTAATCTGGTTTATCTGTTTATAAATCTGTTATATCAAATTAAGAATCTTTTATATCAAATTATTAATCTGTTATAAGAAATTAGTAATCTGTTATATATCAAATTAGTAATCTATTATATCAAATTACGAGTAAAATACTGTTTTTGACAAAATTTGAAATGCGCTTATGAATACATTTTATGAAACTCAAAAATATATTGCATACAGAAATGGTGAAAAGGATTTTGTTTGATACCTGCTGGAACTGTTGGAAGCTTTTATTTCAATGAATTTTTAGATTTATGTAGATATTATGTATGCACGCACTCCTTTCTCCTTTTCTTACCCTCCCTAGCTTTCTCTCTCCTCTCCTCCTCCTCCTCTCTCTCTCTCTTTCCATCTCTTTCTAAGATGAAAAAAATTACATCCTCTGTATGTGTTATTAATCATTTATTGTATGAAATAACAGAATATATTTACATCCACTGAATATTTTCCCCGTTATTTCTTAAGAAAACCCATTGCGTTAATCACTACATGAACTACATTAGGCATGTCGCCTGTTCATATTTCTTGATCAGTGGGTGTTCCATCAATGAAACGTATAAAGACGTTTGCATAATTAATACAATAATTAATCTTTTTAATTCTACTTTGAATGATTATTTAAACAGATATAAATATAAACAATAAAATGTCTTTCTTTGTTTGTTATATATTACTGGAATTAACGGAAGCAGCTATTGCAGAAAAAATTTACATAACCCGCTTCGCGGGTTAGGTATTTTTGTCTGCAACAGCTGCTTCCGTTAATTCCAGCAATAACAAACAAAGAAAGCATTCTATTGTTTAAATGAAAAACAAAAATAAAGAATTATGAATAAAAAAAGAAAGTGGGGGGAGATAATTGAAAGTGGGGGTGGGGGTGGGGGACTAAACCAACTAAAACGGTTAAAGCCCAATTTTCAATGCCTATATAATGGATATAAGTACTGTAAGTAAATCTTTTATTATAGTGATGTTATACAGTACAAGAAGAAACATTTAATACAACAATTAATATCCAAACATCCGGCCCATCGGACCTATATGTCATTTTTAACAAAAATAAATGAAAAATATATACACAAATATTACAGTAGAGATTGCCTGTGCATGTATCACCGTGTAAAGGGGCACATGCGGGGTTTCGGTTAAGTAACATATGGGGTTTCAACTCCGAAGCGGTGATTTTTTGCATTTGGAAAATATATTCGTAAAAGTTCTCTGCTAATGAATTATTTGGAGCCAAATGACATGCGCACAGGTTGTAAGAATGTATTACCTACCAATTTAGTGCAATAGGCTTTTTGAAAGCCTTACGGTTTATGCTAACACTTCTGGACAGTTCAGTCGACTGGAAAAAGTTGTGGTGTCGCTGACATACTTTGCTCTTTTATTTAAAAAAAAAAACGTACGTTTATAGCTCATTTTAAGGATGATAGATAAAGATTGATACAAAAACAAACCATGCAAACTTTCTTCTCCTTAAACAATCTCGATTTCTGTAAGAAATATGAATTTTTGTGACCAAATTCTGCTGTGCCTAACGGGGTTTCAAGGTTTGTTAACATAGGGGGTTTCAACTCAAAGGCTTTTTCTATGTTTAAATCTTTGTTTTCTTTCAAGAATATGGATTTCGTCCATTCACCACGAAGAAAAAGTGAATGGTCATTTGTTGGGCAAAAGGCTTATTTGTCAACTAGATGAACAGATATGAATGCTCACTCAAGAGGCAGGTTGCGTCTCCTACACAAGAAAATAGATTTCCCTGTAGTAAATGTGGGATTGGGAGGGGGGTGTCATTCTTCCAAGCATAACTTTTATTTCTATTGAAATCTTTCATTGTAAGTCTTTTTCTATGTTTTAATCTTTGAATATGGATTTCTGGCTCATTCATCACGAAGAAAAAGTGAATGGCTACATGGAAGGCACAAGATTTGTTTTTCACCTGCGTGCAAAGACGTACGCATTTCAAATTCTTTTTTTTATATCGTCGGTCGTATAATAGTGCCATGTCATGCCAAAAATTTAAAGCAAAATGAGCTGCATTTTATAAAATTTTATTTAGCTGTTAAAATGTGTTATTATGATGATTACAGGTGACACATGTTATAAGACGTTCGACATCCAAAACTAAGAATCCAATTCTTATACAGTATTAGAATTCTCTAATTTTCTATATCTTTATAACCGTAATTTTCATTATCATTTCTACTGAATTTAGCGCCTTTCAGACCTGTTGTGCTTCAAAGATGTACATGTAAGAGTCGTATGTGACGTTGAATGTTAAATGCGAGAAGGGGGGGGGGGGTGACGTACAAATATTACATTTTTACGATAAATTAACAGGTCCATTGATTTTAATTAAATTGAGTCATAACAATGCACATTTAAGTGTTTGAAGAGTATTGAAAATGCATAGAATCCCTACTATGTATTCAATCCGCAGTGAGAAGGCTTGTTGTGTTTTGTAGCATTTTGAATGCTGATAGAATTCTAATATCAAATTTAGGATACCATTCAAAATTCTGACGTTAATGTGTAACTGTTTAGTGGTCCAGTCACTAGAATATGTAATTGAACTTTTGTCAAAATAAAATTCAAATAAAAAAGTGCGTTTTTCCCAAAAGCTGTTATACAGTCCCATTGATGGTACGAAAAAAGTTCAGCGACATGAATCTTAGTACCATCGCACCAAAATTTTAATATGGAACGAACTACCTTTGCATATTATACAATAAAAACTTATTAATGGTTTCAAAAACAAATTTAGAAAATCCATTCTTAAGGAACTTATTTTAACCGCTGCTCTCTATGTATATTTTTCATATACATGTATTTTATGTCAATATTTTTTTACAGTTCCTGTACAACGCTATAGTTTACGTGTATGTAAAAAAATGGCGTTCAATCAAATAAATTAGTTTCACATTAGAGGCACATCATGGAACTGGGTTTCCCTTTAGAAAATCTGGGTAGGAGATTGTAATGTTAAATCTGTTAAAGACGCTCGAGAGGAATATTAGCAGGGACAACGCATTCTTGTTAAAAAAAAAAGGGGGGGGGTAGAGAAAAAAAAATACTTACCGAAAATCTCTGAAACAAACAAAAAGAAAAACAAGTGTTCAAACTCGAAAAGTTTTTTATTTGAAGGAGGCGTGAGGAGGGGGGGGGGGGATTTTTTCAGTGCCAAATTTTATTTATGTACTACTACATTACCCTTATTTGACGACACTGCAACAAAAGAGGAGTGTTCAAGATTTTCAATAGAAAAAAGATATGCTTTGAAGAAGTGCCCCCATGCTACGTGCAAATTCCTTCCCACATTTAATTTACAACAGGGAAATCTATTTTTGTTTAGGAGACGCAACCTGCCTCTTGAGTGAGCATTCATATCTGTTCATCTAGTTGACAAATAAGCCTTTTGCCCAACAAATGACCATTCACTTTTTCTTCGTGGTGAATGGACGAAATCCGGCCATATTCTTGAAAGAAAACAAAGATTTAAACATAGAAAAAGCCTTTGAGTTGAAACCCCCTATGTTAACAAACCTTGAAACCCCGTTAGGCACAGCAGAATTTGGTCACAAAAGTTCATATTTCTTATAGAAATCGAGATTGTTTACGGAGAAGAAAGCTTGCATGGTTTGTTTTTGTATCAATCTTTATCTATCATCCTCAAAATGAGCTTTAAACGTCCGTTTTTGAAAATTAAAGAGCAAAGAATATCAGCGACACCACAACTTTTTCCAGTCGACTGAACTGTCCAGAAGTGTTAGCATAAACCGTAAGGCTTTCAAAAAGCCTATTGCACTAAATTGGTAGGTAATTAATACATTCTTACAACCCGTGCGCATGTCATTTGGCTCCAAATAATTCATTAGCAGAGAACTTTTACAAATATATTTTCCAAATGCAAAAAATCACCGCTTCGGAGTTGAAACCCCATATGTTACTTAACCGAAACCCCGCATGTGCCCCTTTACACGGTGTGTATGAAAGGTAAAGATATTTTGAGGTCTGCCTAGGAAAATTTGTTAAAAGGAAAATTACACTATCCAAATCTGACATAGAAAATGTTTGGTTACATTTAATACTAGAAAATAAATCTGATCTGTACCGGTAATTGGAATATTCTTTACAATTTAATAAAAAGTGGTACTCGTCTTTTACTACATCCTGAGAGTGAGAGTAAATTATCACATAATCTATCTTTATATATTTGCAAAAAAGGGGGCTAAGCCTCCCCCTCCCAGCCCCCGGTTCCGACACCTATGATACATTTCATAAAATTATAAATTTTAATAATTTTTGTTTCTGTTAGAATGTAGAATATCCTAATGAATGTGAAAGATTGCAGCCAATTAAAAATACCATTTTTTGCATGCTACAGGAAACGCGTTTTTTATCTGGCTCGGTCAAAACAAAAAATCTGAAACAAAAATAAATTTTAATAACAATTAATTTATTTCATTTTGATTTGATTTGATATTTATCCAGATCATAATCATGTATTCTTTATTCATTAAGTCATTTGAAAACACTTCCGGTGTTCCGAGCTCGCAATCGGAACATCACTCGGCCTTTTCCGTCAAGTCGAGAATCGACTGATCGACTTGACGGAAAAGGCCGAGTGATGTTCCGATTGCCGAGCTCGTGGAAATCGTGAGAAGTGTTCATGTAAAGGCGCGGGCAGTCCAGTTTCAGGTAGAGACTATGCAGATAAAAAGATACACATTAATCATAAAATGTGTTTTTTTTGTAAGTACTTTTGTTATGAATCGTTGATTGTATGAAATGTGTAATTAGAGGAAACTCTAATGGGGTTTAACGGTAAAGTTAAACAATGTTGGATCTTTACCTGCTGTATCAAACACGTTCGAATTCTCTCTTTCTTTGTCTTAAAAAAATTCCTTTCAATATCAGTCATGTTAAATTGAAGGACAAGTAAGACGAGAGATCCAGAATTATTTTTTCTTAGACAGGCGAGGGGGTATTTGAATAATCCATGTTCATCATTTTTTTTTAAAGTAAGACCCCCCCCCCCCAAAAAAAAAGGATAAGTCAGTCGTACTTGTTTGTTTCTTTTCATAAATGACAGCAACAGGGGCGGGGAGAAGGAAGGGGCGTTGGGGTGTCATTTATTAGTAAACTTTCATTTAAATATATTAACTGAAAATTTTGGGGGGACTTCGGTGTTTAGTCTCTGACCATATACATCCTTACTAGTATATACAGCTACACTCAGATAAAATACCATAGATGACTGCACAGTGATGTGTTACATAAAGGGGCTTTGCACTTGATATTGGTTAAGAAACTGTTCACAAGAATTTAACCAAAATTCATATTATTGATTTAAATTATTCAATCTGACATCTTGAGTTTTCATGTGACCTTGACCTTACTCTCTATTTTGTGTTGAGCCCAGTTTTAAATATAACTATTCAAGGTTTTTGTTATCAGAATTCACTGACACATATTGCTGGGAATTTTTCAACCAATTGTCATTATTTTCTGAGCTGAGACCTTTCCCTTTCTCCTGGTCTTACTATGCCCCATTTTATTAAACTGTGTCAGACTCTGACATTCACCACAAATTCGATCCAACCATTCACCATTTTGAATAGAACTTGTTTACAAAAAAAAAAATGTTTCACCAAAATAAAAAAAAAATATTTAAAAACCTATTAATTTGTATATATATTATCTGACCTTGACCTCTATATTTTTAATTTTACATTTAGCACAGATAAGATGATCTAGCTAGAATCTGATCACAATATTTTACTAAATATAATTGTGCTCATAGATAAGTGCAGCTTTTGAAGTGTGATATATATAATTTTTTTCTATTAAGTGCTTTTTAGCCGTCCGGAGGCTCAGGTGAGCTTTTCTGATCAAAATTTGTCCATTGTCTATCATCATGGTTGGCATTGTTGTTGTTGGCGTCATTGTCATTGTCGTCATTAACTTTCACATTTTCATCTTCTTCTCAAGAACCACTTAGTCAATTTCAACCAAACTTGCAATAAAGTATCCATGAGGATTCAAGTTTGTTCAAATGAAGTGCCATGCCCTCTTCCAATGGGGAGATAAATATCATGAATTAATGAAAAATTAATGGAATCTTTTAAAAATCTTTTTCTCAATAACCACTGGGCCAGGAAAGATGAAACTAATGTGGAATCCTCCTCAGGTAGTGTAGATTCAAATTTCTTCAAATCATGACCCCCGGGGGTAGGGCGGGGCCACAATGGCTGATTAAAGTTTTATATAGGAATATATAGGAAAAATTTCTCAAGAACCATTGGGCCAGAAAAGATGAAACTCACGAGGAAACTCCTCAGGAGTTGACCAGCTGTAGATTCAAGTTTGTTCAAATCATGACCCCAGGGGTTAGGGCAGGGGTATTTTAAGTTTTACATAGGAATATATAGGAAAAATCTTTTAAAATCTTAATTCTCTTTAATAACAGCAAATTAAGCCATGATTGGTGATACTGAGTATTTATATTGAAGCTAGTTTGTTCTAGTTGATTCTAGTTTGTTCTTGTGCTGTAGATTCAAGTTTGTTTTAGAACATGACCCCCAGGGGTAGGGTGGTGCCACAATGGACTGTCAAAGTTTTACATAGGAATATATAGGTAAAATCTTTAAAAATCTTCTCCTCAAGATTAGTGAAGACATTATTGGTTATATTTACATGGATTGATTGAATGTATTTTAAAGTCCCTCTCAAGAATTTTTCACTAAAATGAGTCTCCATGGAGACTCCACCACTTGCCGGTGGAGAGCAACAAATTTTGACCTATATTACATACTCAGGGCCATTGAGCAGTGAGGGATCTTTTTCGTGCCAGCACCTACTGCGACACGGGACCTCGGTTGATATGGACTCGTCCGAATAACAGGTCTCCACGTCCCACAGAGGGATTCAAACTAGGACCCAAGGTGACTCTAGAGCATCTGCTCTAACCACTGCACCACATGGGTACCTATTTTAATGGAAGCATCTGCAGGTAGTGTTGATTCAATTTTGTAAAAATCATGACACCGGGGGATAGGGCGGTGCCACAATGAACCATCAAAGTTTAACAAAGGGAATATATGGGGAAAAAATCTTTTAAAATCTTCTTCTTAGGCCATGATTAAAAAATTCCTAGATGCTCATCCAATTTTTTAAAAAAATTGTGGCGAGTTGGCGGCATTTATTTTTCCATTTTTGCAGATTTTTTAGCTCACCTGATCCGAAGGCTAAAGTGAGCTTTTCTGATCAAAATTTGTCCGTTGTCTGTTGTCGTCGTTGTCCTCGTTGTTGTCGTTGTTGTAAACTTTTCATATTTTCATCTTCTCAAGAACCACTCGACCAATTTCAACCAATGCATCCTTGGTTAAAGGGGATTCAAGTTTGTTCAAATGAAGGGCCACACCCTCTTCCAAGGGGAGATATTTATGAATTAGTGAAAAATTAATGGCATTTTTAAAAAATCTTCTTCTCCAGAACAACTTGGCCAGGAATGATGAAACTCATGTGGAATTATTCTCAGGTAGGGTTCATTCAAGTTTGTTCAAATCATGACCCCCGGGGGTAGGGCGGGGCCACAATGGGCGATCAAAGTTTACATAGGAATATATAGGAAAAATCTTTTAAAATCTTCTCAAGATCCATAGGGACAGGAAAGATGAAACTCATATTCTGGTAGTGTACATTCAAGTTTGTTTAAATTATGACTCCCGGGGGTAGGATGGGTAGGATGGGACCACAATGAATGATCAAGTTTACATAGGAATATGTAGGAAAAATCTTTTAAAATTTTTTCAAGATCCATAGGGACAGGAAAGAAGAAACTCATGTTAAATCATCCTCAGGTAGTGTACATTCAAGTTTGTTCAAATCATGACCCCCCGAGTGTAGGGTTGGGCTGCAATGGCCGATCAAACTTTTACATAGGAATATATAGGAAAACCTTTAAAAAAAATTTCTAAGGTACTGTAAAGCCATGATTAGCGATGTTTATATGGAAGCATCCTCAGGTAGTTTAGATTCTAGTTTGTTCAAATCATAACCCCCAGGGATGGGGTGGGGCCAAAATGGAGGATCCAAGTTTTACATTAAAAGATATTTAAAAACTCTTCTTCTAAAGAAAAGGGAAACTCTCTTAAAGAGGCTGGGGGGTGGCAGCCATTTTCAGACTATTTCGATCTCCTTATAAAGAAGAGCTCCATGTAAAGATATACAAAAATGATTAAATTTTAAAAATAAAATGTATGAATTTTTTCTTTGCCAAGTGATAGTTGACAGCTTAAGATACCGTATCTAAAAAAATAAGTTAAATTTGGTGGTTAATTTGCGGTTAATTTGTTGACCCCCCAGCCTCCTTAACAGGTATGAGGTTGGACTGCCCTGGTCACGTGGAAGTACAGCAGAGCATCACCAGTACGCAGCAGTTCTGTGATCCACTGCGGTCAATCCCTGACGTGCAGGTAAGACACAGCAAACATATCTGGCAGTCATATCTTGCAGTGTGTCCACTTTAATTACTCTGTGTTTGTGTTAAAAGGTATCATAACTTTGCTCTTTGCACTCACTGAAATTTTGTTAACTCTAGGGGAAGTTGTTTTGATGTCTTGATTTTGCTTTGTTAGCAGAAGAGGGGGTGTATGCTGACCCGGGAGGATCCCAACAGCAGGCAAGGAGAGAAGAGGAGGTAAGTTTCACACTGTACATCTTTCAGCTTTTTGTGATCTTGACCTTGCCAAATGATTTTGACCGTATCAGCATTTGACCTCTTGACTTCCAATTGACAGGATGCGCAGAAAGAAGCAGAGCCCAGCCCAGCCCAGCCGCCCAGAGGATCCAATGCCGCAACCAGGCAGCCTAACAGAGAAGCATTTTGAATTTATTTCTTTCCTTCTGTCTCCTCTCTATCTTCTTAGCACTTTCCTAATCTAACACAACTAACCATCCCCTACCCCTTAACATTGATTTTGTTGTAATTTCCTTAAATTTGTGTGCTTTGTTTCATTGTTTTGAATTTTTACTAATCTCGTCTCAGTTGTATATTTTCAGGCACTCGGACGTGGTACAACGCGGGAGCACCCAGCCAGCCAGCCCACTGCCCAGCCAGCCAGGAACAGATGAAGAGGAAGGAGCCCACTGCCCAGCTTTGTCTAGCGGCTTACATTTGCCAAGGCGGTGAGTAAAGGGCTGCTTTTGTAGCACATCTGGATCCCTGTTTTGCATTATAACTTGATCAGAGCAGCTATTGCTTTTCTTTTGACCTCCTGATTTTCTGTGTTTTCAGGAGCGTCGATCCCACCGAGAGGTTCAGCAGCATTCTGGGGAGCAACGATCGACTGCGACCGCACATGGAAGAGAGGGTAAGATTGGTGTCCAACCTGAATTTACGGTGTTGATTTATCTTTTCCTCATCTCACTTGATTAAATCTGTGATCTCTTGAGGTCTTGTCTTTCTACTGTAGATATGCGATGTGATGCAGCCCTCTGTTCCCAGTCCTTTGAAGAGGAGTCTGCCAACCCAGGGACGGTAAGATACTTTGTGCACGCCTCGCGCTCTGTGAACTTTCTTCATTTTGACTCTTTGAGTCTTGGCACACTTTTTTGACTTCTCCACATTTGGTGTCAACAGGTCGGGGTTAGGCTGTTGTGGATTCCCAGATGACTAGTGGACTGCAGCCTGCCAGAGGAAGTGAGCAGAGTTCAGGGACGTACTGCGGCCAACTCCGGCGTTGAAGGTAAGCCGATGCGCAATCGGTGTAGACGGTTTATTCTGTGGACTTTTGTTACCCCTTCCTTGTTTTGGGAGTGTTTCTTAGGGTTTGACCTGTGCACATCTTTGTTAACAGGTACGGGGTTGGACTGGCCAGGTTGCATGGAAGAAGAGCAGACCGTCTCCAGTAGGCAGCAGTTCTGTGATGCACTGCGGTCAATCCCTGACGTGCAGGTAAGATGCAGCACATCTTGCAGTGTGTCCACTTTCCTTACAATGTGTTTGTGTTGAAAGGTATCGTAACTTTGCTCCTTACACTCGCTGAAATTTTGTTAACTGTAAGAAGTTGTTTTGATGTCTTGATTTTGCTTTGTTAGCAGAAGAGTAGGAGTTGTATGCTGACCCGGGAGGATCCCAACAGCACGCAAGGAGGGAAGAGGAGGTAAGATTCACAGTGTATATCTTGCAGCCTTTTGTGATCTTGACCTTGCCAAATGATGTTGATTGTATCAGCATTTGACCTCTTGATTTGCAATTGACAGGATGCGCAGCAAGCAGCAGAGCCCAGCCCAGCCCTTCGCAGCCCAGCCCAGGATCCAGCGCAGCCCACACCAGCCAGCCCATCCCCCCAGAGGATCCAGTGCCGCTACCAGGCAGCCTAACAGAGAAGCATTTTGAATTTATTTCTTTCCTTCTGTCTCCTCTCTATCTTCTTAGCACTTTCCTAATCTAACACAACTAACCATCCCCTACCCCTTAACATTGATTTTGTTGTAATTTCCTTGAATTTGTGTGCTTTGTTTCATTGTTTTGAATTTTTACTAATCTCGTCTCAGTTGTATATTTTCAGGCACTCGGACGTGGTACAACGCGGGAGCACCCAGCCAGCCAGCCCACTGCCCAGCCAGCCAGCCACAGATGAAGAGGAAGGAGCCCATTGCCCAGCTTTGTCTAGCGGCTTACATTTGCCAAGGCGGTGAGTAAAGGGCTGCTTTTGTAGCACATCTGGATCCCTGTTTTGCATTATAACTTGATCAGAGCAGCTATTGCTTTTCTTTTGACCTCCTGATTTTCTGTGTTTTCAGGAGCGTCGATCCCACCGAGAGGTTCAGCAGCATTCTGGGGAGCAACGATCGACTGCGACCGCACATGGAAGAGAGGGTAAGATTGGTGTCCAACCTGAATTTACGGTGTTGATTTATCTTTTCCTCATCTCACTTGATTAAATCTGTGATCTCTTGAGGTCTTGTCTTTCTACTGTAGATATGCAATGTGATGCAGCCCTCTGTTCCCAGTCCTTTGAAGAGGAGTCTGCCAACCCAGGGACGGTAAGATACTTTGTGCACGCCTCGCGCTCTGTGAACTTTCTTCATTTTGACTCTTTGAGTCTTGGCACACTTTTTTGACTTCTCCACATTTGGTGTCAACAGGTCGGGGTTAGGCTGTTGTGGATTCCCAGATGACTAGTGGACTGCAGCCTGCCAGAGGAAGTGAGCAGAGTTCAGGGACGTACTGCGGCCAACTCCGGCGTTGAAGGTAAGCCGATGCGCAATCGGTGTAGACGGTTTATTCTGTGGACTTTTGTTACCCCTTCCTTGTTTTGGGAGTGTTTCTTAGGGTTTGACCTGTGCACATCTTTGTTAACAGGTACGGGGTTGGACTGGCCAGGTTGCATGGAAGAAGAGCAGACCGTCTCCAGTAGGCAGCAGTTCTGTGATGCACTGCGGTCAATCCCTGACGTGCAGGTAAGATGCAGCACATCTTGCAGTGTGTCCACTTTCCTTACAATGTGTTTGTGTTGAAAGGTATCGTAACTTTGCTCCTTACACTCGCTGAAATTTTGTTAACTGTAAGAAGTTGTTTTGATGTCTTGATTTTGCTTTGTAAGCAGAAGAGTAGGAGTTGTATGCTGACCCGGGAGGATCCCAACAGCACGCAAGGAGGGAAGAGGAGGTAAGATTCACAGTGTATATCTTGCAGCCTTTTGTGATCTTGACCTTGCCAAATGATGTTGATCGTATCAGCATTTGACCTCTTGATTTGCAATTGACAGGATGCGCAGCAAGCAGCAGAGCCCAGTAGGGCTGTGCAATATTACCGGTATATCGGTATATTGCGGTATTATCCACCACGATAATATATCGCGATATGAAAATCAGATACCGGTATTTCACGATATTTATAAAAATATATAAAAACCTCCTTTGTCATGTCTATTGTAGAAACTGCTGAATTAATACTTGTAACTTCCCCAGGCCTTTTCAATCTAGTCAAAAAATACTTCGTCAGCTTTCAGAGGTAGATAGAGAGAAAAGAGGTAGAGAGAGAGAGGAAGCTTTTCGTTCACTGTCGCAATTTTAAATATCTTATTTTAAAATAGAAGTAATAATAAAAATAAAAAGACTTTTAAATAAGATTATTAAGAAAGAAAATACACAAAACATTTCTACAGGGTGTATACCATGTGTACTGTGGTTCTCAACATCTCATGGAATCTACACGATCGACGTCACGATGATGAATGTTAAGTTCAAGATACATATTACAAGTAAAAGCCATCCATGTATTGTTTTCACTTGATACAGTGGTGCTTTTTATTATTTTTCAACAAGTTTCATGCCATTTTAAACACGTTCATGCTATACCAGGAGCATGTATATTACAATAGAAATAGGCCAATGCAGTTCCTATAATTCCTGATCGTATGTCATAATGTGAAATTAGGTCGGGTCAGACTAAAACACCAAACGCCCAAAAATACGTCACATTTTCTTTCTGGCTTTAATTTTATTCTGTGACCACATCAAATTTCCATATAGTATGTATTATTTTAATCATTAAGTTACATTTTATGCTATTTCAATAACCCCCCCCCCCCCCCCCCCCCCCAAAAAAAAAATGTATAAATATTATATACTATGCATAAACTTTTTTTTCAATTTGAAAATACATCAAATGAGTACATTTTGTTTTAATATTTTACCTGGTATTTGATTAAAAGTTATTATAATTATGTGTGCGATTAATGTCTTATCCCCCCCCCCCCCACTTAAAATTTATAGATATTAAATTCAAATAGTCTTTGAACTTGGCATCATTTTCAACTTTCTGCATAAATTTATTAATGATAATTAATCTACAATATATCGCAATATATTGCAATATTCAACGTAAAATATTGCAATATATCGCAATAT